>NC_051180.1:204718362-204978361 GCF_013339695.2 Rhipicephalus sanguineus
CATTTAACATGGAAGTTAGTCGTCGAGATGGAATGTACTAGCAATCATCAAAGTGGGTGCATCCACGTTAAACCGTGCTATAGCTGCCAGACATCAATATACATTGTGCATACCCTCTTATATCTTTGTACAGTAAACGGTCAGTTACTTCTGTAAGGGCACGCTTTACATTCGCGTTATTCCGAGTCCCCTGACGGAGGGATCAACCATCTTTTTTCTACTATCGCGGACAAGGAACAAGCCCGAATTACCGCCCTTGTGAAACGCCATCGTAGACTTGAACCAATTCATCCTGCAAGAAGCTCTTCTCAAAGAAGGTTCAGTGGGAAGTGTGTATGTCTATAAAAATTAACAGCGTTATTCGATGTTATCTCTTCATTAATCGGGGAGGACGCGTGTTCGCGCTTACGCAGAGGTGAGGAAAGGTATAAATGCAGAATGAATTTGGAAACGCATTGTATAAAATTTGCCACTGACATTATTCGGCGTTTCTGATTGTTTGCACTAACACGAACGTTGCGTACCTGCTCACGTATATATCCACGCACATATGCAGGGTGAAAGAGGACTTCCTGGTATGCCCGGACTCCCAGGTGTCAAAGGCCATAGGGTGAGTAAAAGAACTGCTATCTAAATGTAACGAAAAAGGTGTCAGAACAGCAGTTGCGCTCTGGTTCATGAAGTCTAGCCATTTGTGCAACATGTTTGTTGCTTTAAGAAAAATAATACGCAAGTGCTCGCTCCGCTGATTCTACGTGCGCAGTGCATATGACACTGTGAGCACAATGTTTCTTCTACTGCGACCGGCCAATGACATTCCTATTCAGCGGAAGTGCTGTTCTCGACGCTAGAACTGCAACATGCATGGGCTCAACATAGTCACAGTCGTTGAATGCCACATTCTGCTGTTCGGGCGGTATATACCATGTTGGCTATCGATTTTGTGCTGTGCGTTTTTTTACTTGGTAACTTGGAGATTACTACAAACAGACACTTACCCCAGTCCGGCGATCCTACGCATATGTTATCCGAGCTTATACCCGACGGACGCGTGTAAAGCGTGCGGGGAAGGAGCCACACTGCGGAACATGCTTTGGAAATGTGCCGGGAGAGCTAATGTCGCTGCCGCCGCTAGCTTCGCGACGCATGCTAGGCAGGCACGAACTGCTACCACCGCGCGAGGGCAGGGGCCGACCGCCGCCCAGGCTGTGGTCACTCCTGCAGATCGGCTGCGTCGGGGTCGCTGCCGCTGGGAGGCGGCACTCACCAGTGACAAGCTGACCGACCAACTTTGGGCCGTCCGGCAAGCCGAGGATGCCGCCCTGATCCAAGGTCTTTAAGCTGTCACCTGACGCCATCATCATCGACGGAGAGTGGGATGGGACATGGGTTAATCCCCTCTTCCCCCCGCCTCTCCCGGACTTTAAATAAAGCTTATTCATTCACTCACTAACGAAATTGAGTAGAAAAGCTTGGAGCACGCTTGAGCTTCCCTTTCAAGAGTGGAACGCGATAGCGTAATCGCACCGTGTTCGTATCGCCTTCACAATCGCTAGCCTAGCTTCGCTTCTCTGTCGACACCTCAACCGTGCCGCAAGGGAAGCCAAACTGCGGATGCGCGTTGGCTCCTATATTCATGCGTGCGGCGCAATGAAACACGGAAAGCGTGCCCTTTGGCACTTTGCGCCACCTCGCGAGCTTTCTGTCCAGCTACTGAAGGGCCTCCGAGATGTACGTACTACCAATGCTAAATGATGTATGTAAAAATATTACACCATCTCCCACTAAAGGGAACCATGTGGGGATGCGAAAAAGCGCATGGGTCGACTTAAAGTTCCGTTCATCACGGGCACCTTGCTCGATGTTAACGTGTCCTCGCAAGAGCAGCACACCATGAATTCACTGTAGTTGCTGTTACTCGTCCGGAACTCTTGTTGGAGCATGCCACATGGGTGGATCGCGCGTCTGCAGAGTCTCGTTCCCCGAAGCCATCACGTGATTGCTGAGAGAGTGTAAGGGTAGAGGCCACAGCGTCTTGTCCAGCCCCTTACACAGGCCCGAACGCGCTACCGTGTGCCAGCACAAATGGTTTTGCCTGCGTTACGCCACGCTAGGACAGCATACGGCAGCCCGGGCCCCTAAAGTGCTCTGCACGTATCATCATCAAGGCGGTCAAAGAACAAGAGAAAGAAGACTTCTTGGCGCGAGCGCGCGCTCAATATTGCCATGTGCCTTTCTTATTATCACTTTTGCTGTATTCAGTTTTCGCCCACACAGACTGTCAGCAACGCTCAGCGCAAACCGCGCCTCATTGCTCGATAATCTTTGCGATTATTGTAGATCGTTTTCTTAAGATTGCGCGCAAGACGCGAACACTCGAGCTTATTCTACAGCTTGCGCGACAATCAGCGATAACGCTGGGATATTCGACGGCACATGTATAAATGCCAACGCACTTGACCTCTTGTCAGTTGATCGACGGCCGACGCTCTGTCCGCCGCTATCAGTGCATACTGTGTGTATTGCTGTAAGTTAACTTTCCGTTTCTCTGCTACAAGTTCGGCCAAATCAAAAGTTTCATCTTAGGACACGTCGCCTGCGGTCTTCTTCGACGTCACGACCACGAGACCTCCGGTGGATGTGCTGCTTCTTTCATGTGCCGGATGCCCCCGTCAGGCCGTGAACTCAGCCCACGTCGCGAAGGCACCGCCACCATAAGCGACAGTAGAGCCAGCCGCAGACTAAAAGGACTTACCCATCAATTTGGACTCCTACCGGACAAGCCAAGAGCCACGGCGTCGAAGGCAACAGCGATGATTACAGCCACTGTGCCGCCTGCACCGATTCTGCTCCGGCGACCCAGGGAGCCGCCAACGTTGCGCGGTTCATCATTCGAGGACCCGGAAACCTGGATTGAAACGTACGACCGTGTCGCCGTCTTAACAATTGGAACACCGAAGACAAGCTGCGCCACGTCTACATCAACCTGGAAGACGCGGCAAGAACATAGTTTGAGAATCGGGAGTCCTCACTTCAAACCTGGGACCTATTCCGCAGCGCATTCCTGCACACGTTCGCAAGCATTGTCCGCAAGGAAAGGCCCGCTTCCTTGCTGGAGACCCTGGTGCAGCTACCAAAAGAAAACGTCGCCATCTTCCCGGAAGAGATGACTCGACTTTTCCGCCAAGCCGACGCTGTGATGCCCAAAGACAAAAAAGTTCGCCTGCTTATGCGGGGTGGTAAACAAGAACTGTTCGCGCGACTTGTCCACCACCCGCCCACGACGGTCGCCGAATTCCTCGCCGAGGCTTCAACAATGCAGAGAACCCTTGAGCTGCGAACGCGGCAATACAACCGCAGCTTCTTAGCCACAAGCTACGCCGACGTTCAAGCACTAGGATCCGCCGACTGGCGTGAAACGATCCAAGCAGTCATGCAAGAGGAGCTGCGAAAAATTCTACCTTCACCGCAACCTCAAGTAGATTCCATCGCCGACGTCGTGCGCCAGGAGATCCATCAGTCACTGGGCGCGCCTCAGCTAGCAGAGCCGCAGCCGCAAGCTATGAGCTATGCTGCTGCAGCCCGCCGTCATGCTCCTCTTCCACGCCCACGCCAAGACGCCACACCGCCGCAATGGAAGACCGCCGTTGGGCGCGCCCCTGACAACCGCCCGCTCTGCTACCACTGCGGGGAGGCCGGCGACACGTACCGCCGCTGCCAGTACCGAGAGATGGGGCTACGCGGATTCGCCGTCAACGCGCCGCGCCCGCAGCCAGGCGACATGGCCTCACGACATCGACGACTACCTCACCGGAACACAGTGGCAAAAACGACGACCTTCGCGCTCGCCGTCGTCCGGCCGCTACATGTCACCGAACCGCCGGCAGTACATTGGCCCAAACTGGAGCCGGTCGCCTAGCCCGTATCCGGGAAACTAAGGGCAGCAACCGATGGAAGTGCGGTTGCTGTACGACGAAATGCCGAAGATCCTCCATGGCCGCCCACGATGACAACGCGACGAGACTTGCAGAACACGATATGAAGCAGACGAAGCCCTGCCGACGAAACCTCGCGGACCGAAGAAGACCCGACGACGCATCATGGAAGCAGTGGAACAAACCGACGCAGCCGTGACCCGACGCCGCGACCCAACCGCAACGCAAGACGACGAACTAGCGACCTCGACGTTCTCATCGACGGCCACAACGTCACCGCTCTCGTTGACACTGGGGTTGACTATTCCGTCGTCAGTGAGCCATTCGCCACCAAGCTGAAGAAAGTTAGGGCTCTGTTATACTCCGACTTCCGACGCGAGCGCGCGCGCGGACGTTGCGTTTCGTCACGTCGCGCCGGCTACGCTACGCCAGGTGCAAATCAGTCTCCACTACAGTCGAGCCGGTTCTAAAGCGCCGGCGCGATCGTATCTAGAGGAACGCGTGCGCAGTAAAGCGAAGAACGCGCCGCGCCAGCTGTCTGAAACCGACGAAACAGCCCGCAAAGCAGGTTCCTCTACATGCGAGTCCGGCGCGTCCGGCGCGAAATTCAGCAGGATCTATTCGGAGCCGAGCGACGCCCGAACGCGCCAGCAGCCGTCGGCCGCGTCGGCGGTCAGCTGACGCCGGACTATAGAGGGCTGTTTTTTGCTGACGCAACGTTGCCGTAACGCGCGCGCGAGCGCTCTTCGACGTTACGCTGGAGTATATCAGAGTCGCTTGAGTGGACCCGAAATCCAGACAGCTGGAGGCCTCCTGACAACGCCGACTGGCGTCTGCACGGCGAGAGTCACCATCAATAACCGGACTTATCCTGCGAGCTTTGCAATCCTGCAAGACTGTTCCAGGGATGTGATACTTGGAATGGACTTCCTAAGTGACCACGGCACCGACCTGAGGTCTGAGTCCATAACACTAACCTCAGACAAAGCGCTTCCGCCCCACGCGACGCCAGGGAACCATGCATTGATTGGGATAGAAGAGCAGGTGATCGTTCCGCCGCGCTCCAGCGTCATTATTTCCGTCGGCACCGAAACACCTGCGAACCTTGAAGGCGCCATCGAGGGCGATCAGCACCTACTCCTGAACCGCGTCAAATTTGCGTCGTAAGAGGTATAGCCGAGCTGCGTGACGGTAAAGTGCTGACAAACATCAGCCACGAATATAGGCACCTCAACATTGGTACGATGGTCCCGTACATCGACGAATGTGCGGCCGCCAGGAATGCTTTCGCTCTCTACGATGCTGCCGAACCTGCTTCGGCGAATCGAGGTCCCGTACCAGATTTTGACGTCAACCCGAGCCTTCCGAAGGTCAAGCAAGACCAGCTCAAAACCCTGCTCCTGCAGTACAAGGCCTGCTTCTCGTCGTCGTCAAGAATTCGACAGACTCGAGTCGCTAAACATTGCATTATAACAGTAGAAAGTGCCCGACCAATTCGTCAGAGCCCGTACCGAGTTTCGACGTGAGAACGCGAGGCTATAAAGAAACAAGTCGACGAAATGCTATGCGACGATATCATCCAGCCTTCAAAGAGTCTGTGGGCGTCACCCGTGGTGTTAGTGAAGAGGAATGATGGGACCCTACGTTTCTGCGTCGATTATCGTCGCCCGAATAAAATCATGAAAAAGGACGTGTACCGTCTCCCAAGTATGACGGCGCCCTAGATCAACTCCACAACGCGAAGTACTTTTCTTCGATGAACCTCGACACCGGCAACTGGCAAATCGAATTCGACGAGAGAGACCGAGAAAAGACCGCCTTCATAACACCGGACGGCCTCTTCGAGTTCAAGGTCATGCCCTTCGATCTTTGCTCGGCACCTGCGACTTTCCAACGAGTCATGAATACAGTATTAGGTGGCTTCAAGTGAAAAACTTGCTTTGTTTACTTGAACGACGTCGTTGTGCTTTCCACGAACTGCGACGAACACCGCCAGTGCCTTGAAGCCGTACTTCAAGCAATCAATAACTCCGGGCTCACCCTGAAGCCAGGAAAGTGCCGCTTTGCGTACGAGGAGCTATTGTGTTTTTCTGTCACGTGATCAGCAAGACTGGAGTGCGCCCAGAGCCGCAGAAAACAGCTGTCATTTCCGCTTTCCCGCCACCCACCAACAAGGAGGCCATGCGCCGATTTCTCGGCTTGTGCGCCTATAACAGAGGCTTTGGCAGACTTTTTACGGATCGCCGAGCCACAACGCAGCTCACAATGAGCGATGTCGAATTCAGGTGGCAAACAGAGCAAGTCTAAGCGTTTCATGAACTGAAACGACGCCTGCAGACGTCTCCGATATTTGCGCGTTTCGACGAATACGCGTTTCGACGAATTCACACCGATGCAAGCAGCGTAGGACTCAGCGCCGTCCTTGTGCAGCGGACGGAGGTGCAGCGGACATTACGTAGTTGTCTGGCAACCTTGGGCTGCGTCCCCTTCCGAGTGCTCTAATAATAAACCGGCAGTTGCATATGAGACGCTCCCGGTGCCGCAGCGTCGCGTGGTCTCTCGTGTCTCGGTTCGTCTGTTCCTATAGCATGGCTTAGGCCCAGCGTCGGTTACATGGTGTCAGAAGTGCACGGTCTAAACGCGTCTTCAAGCCATGCAAAGACTACGCCCGCCGGACCATCTCGTATTTTCCGGGAACATCGCTGAAAACTGGCGTAAGTTTCGTCAGCGTTTTCAACTCTACCTCGAAGCCACGGAAAGCGAGAAGGAACGCAGTCAGAAGCAGAAAGCGGCGTTGCTACTCCATGTCGCAGGGCCAGAAGCTATCGAAGTATTCGACACCTTTGATTGCACGACGACAGAAAAGGAGAGCTATGACACGCTTCTTCAAAAGTTTGAAAGCTACTGTCAGCCTCGCACGAATGAGACTTTCGAACGGTACTTGTTTCGGAAGCGTGTCCAGGCGGATGGCGAACCTTTTCAAAGCTTCTTGAGAGACCTTGCACAGAGTTGCAAGTTCGGATCTTTGCGGGAATCTATGATACGGGATCAAATTGTGTTCGGAACAGCTGACGACCAGCTTCGAGAGCGCCTACTCAGAGAAGACTCGCTATCGCTGGAAAGTGCCATTAAAGCAGCACAATACACAGAAATAGCAGCAAATCAGAAAAGAGTGTGGCAATCTCCGGAAACAAAAGCTGTTGAAGCCATCAGCAAAGAAAAAGTGTCAAGCAAGGACAAGACGCCGAACCAAAAAAGAGCCTGCTACAAGTGCAAGAGGTGGCATGAACCGAAAAAATGCCCGGCGTACGGTCAACGATGCAGAAAGTGTGGCCGGAAGAATCATTTTGCAGCGGCCTGCAGAACGAAGAAAATGGTCGACGATGTGGAGGAGACGCGCAGCAACTCGTCGAACGCGCAGTATGAAATCTTGCAAGTTTGTGCCAGCAAGAGCTCGGAATGGATTATAAACGCAACCGTGGAAAACAGCAAACTGAAGCTCAAAGTAGACACAGGATCACAGGTAAGCTTAATTCCTGTGCGCTGGCTCAAGAATTTCGGACGCCACAAGTACGAGCTACAGGAGAGCAAGGCAACGCTACGCAGTTACAGCGGTCAAGCCATCAAGCATCTTAGAACAGTAGTGATGCCAGTTACTTACCAAGGCAAGACTGTGAGCCTGAAATTTTTTGTGGTGTTAAAAAGATGTGCCCTACTCGGACTTGCTGCGTCTGAGGACTTTGACCTCGTGCGTCGCACCGCGGAGGTATCGGCAGTGCTGTCTCATGTTGGACCGGGACAGGCAACGCTTCGGGAACGCGTCATGAAAGACTACCCGAACTTGTTTCGCGGCTTGGGATGCGTTCGAACGCCGTATAAGATCGTGCTTCGACAAGGAACGCGTCCAGGTATTCAACACCCGCGTCGAGTACCCCACCTCCTCAAGCAACCACTAAAGGATGAGTTGCAGCGTATGAGCGTCGCAGGCATCATCGCACGGGTTGATGAACCAACTGTATGGGTGAGTCTCTTGGTTATAGTTCGGAAAAAAACTGGCGCTCTGAGAATTTGTATGGATCCACGGAACATTAATGAATGCCTCAAGCGTGAGCACTTTGAAATGCCGAAGCGGGAAGAAATTGAAGCCGAGCTGACAGGCGCGCGTATCTTCTCAAGATTAGACGCCAACTCTGGTTTCTATCAGATTCCGTTAGATGAAGAGAGCTCTCGCATTTGTACATTCAGCACGCCATTCGGGCGTCTAAGATTTCTTCGCATATCATTCGGTTTAGCGTCTGCACCAGAGGTGTACCAAAAGGCCATGTCGCAAGTATTTGATGGCCTCTCGGGTGTCAGAGTATATGTCGATGATGTGCTCCTATGGGGCTCGAATGAAAAAGAGCATGAAGAGCGTTTGAAGGCTGCCCTGTACGCGGCTCAAAAACATGGTGTCACGTTAAACGCTGAAAAGTGTGAAATGGGCATGAAAGAAATCATTTTTCTGGGCGATAAGATCAGTGAGAAAGGCATACAGCCATCGCCCGAACTCATCAGCAGCGTCTTGCAAATGCCTGAGCCAAGTACAAAGCAAGAGCTTCAGCGCGTCCTAGGCATGGTTACGTATTTCGGAAAATACGTGCCACATCTCTCAGACAGGACTACTCTTCTCCGTGAACTGTTAAAGCACGATAGAGACTTCGCATGGGGACCCGAGCATACAAAAGAGTTAGAAGCCATAAAGGAGGCTATAACTAGCTCACCTGTGTTTGCAGTGTACGATCCCAAAAGAGAATGTAAAGTCTCTACTGACGCCTCAGGATTCGGGCTTGGCGCAGCATTCTTCCAGAGGCATGATTTAGATTGGCGACCAGTAGCATATAGCTCCAGACGCCTCACAGAATGCGAAAAACGATACTCACAAATCGAAAAGGAGGCGTTAGGCGTTGTCTACGGCTGTGAAAAGTTCCACGAATTTATATATGGCCGAAAGGTGCTCACAGAAACGGATCATCAGCCGTTGATTTCGATATCAAGAAAATGTATTGGCGACATGCCTCCTCGACTACAACGCCTGTTCCTCCGACTGATGAGATATGAATACCAGTTTGCCTATGTTCCGGGTAAACTTCTAGTCCTGCCAGACACGCTATCCAGGGCTCCAACTCCCTATAGCAATGTAACAGAGGACGAAGATAGCGATGTGGAGGCACATGCAGTATCGGTCCGGTCCAGTCTGGTCAGTGATAAAACCAGCGCGAGACTGGTCGAAGAGACAGCAAAAGATCCAATTCTCTCAGATGTGATCCAAGTAATTCAATCTGAGCATGAACAACCGCTTACGGGTCCGTACAAAGCGTACCGCTCAGAATTGTCGGTCATTGGAAAGCTGTTATTCAAGGGAGCCAAAGTGGTCATACCATGGTCATTACGAACAGAAATGCTGAGTCGCCTGCATGAAGGCCACTTAGGCATAAACAAATCGCTTGCGAAGGCGAGGCTTTTGATGTTCTGGCCAGGAATGACTCATAACATAAAGAACATGATCAGCAGATGTGAGACTTGCAAGATCAATGCATATGCTCAACGTGAGGAATCGCTCTTGATGAGAGAAATCCCCCATTCTCCATGAATTCGCTTTGGAGCAGATCTATGTCAATATGGAGGTAAAACGTACCTGGTGCTCTACGACGCGTACTCCAATTATCCAGAGGTTGAAGAGCTACAGAGTACATCAGCACAAGAAGTTATACGCAAAATGTCGTCCATTTTTGCTAGGCATGGACTACCACTGGAAGTTCTCAGCGACAATGGGCCACAGTTTGCCCGCTTCGCAGCGTCATGTGACTTCAAGCATATCACGTCGAGTCCTCGCTTTCCTCGTTCAAATGGACTCGCGGAAAAAGGCGTGCAAGTGGTGAAACATATCCTAAAGAAGACCCACCATTCATGAGGTGACTTTTATCAAGGCCTTCTGAATTATCGCACAAGTCCTCTAGAATGCGGTAGCTACCCTGGTGAACTGCTAATGAATCGCCGCCTCAGGTCTGGTCTTCCCGACTTTAATCCACTTCGCAGCCGAAAGGTCACAAAGCGCCCTCAACGCGATGAACCAAAGGGAACGCTTTCAAGCCTTCAGCCAGGTGACATCGTTCGCCTGAGGGATGAGAAGGGATGGTCACGAAAAGCAACGGTGCTCGACCAGGTTGCACCTCGTTCCTACAGAGTACTCACTGAAGACCGTAAGGAATACAGGCGAAATAGACAGCATCTTCGCCCCACGTCGGAAGTCTTTAGTTTTAGCAGCCTACGCGATGATGGGATGACAAGATATGTGCAGCTACCCTGTAATTCGGAAGTGCCTCAAACGCCTGACCAGGATTACAATGACAGTGCTGGTTCATCTGCTCCGGTGACTCACCCAGTAGAGCCAACCACCCCGGCAGAAAGCGCTTCCGACACACAGCCTCTTCGGAGATCTATGAGAACACGTCGTCCAACGAAGTTCCTGTCTTACGACAAGCAGTTCAAGCAGATCTTCGAGATGCAGTGTTGACCAATGCATCTTCGCCAAGAAAGGGAGGTGCAGCGGACATTACATAGTTGTCTGGCAACCTTGGGCTGCGTCCCCTTCCGAGTGCTCTAATAATAAACCGGCACTTGCATATGAGACGCTCCAGGTGCCGCAGCGTCGCGTGGTCTCTCGTGTCTCGGTTCGTCTGTTCCTATAGCATGGCTTAGGCCCAGCGTCGGTTACAGGAGGGACTGGAAAGGGTTATCAATTATGCTAGCCGGTCACTGTCTAAGGCAGAGGCCAACTATTGCGCAATAGAAAAGGAGTGCCTCGGCATCATCTGGTCTACGTCAAAGTTTCGCGCCTACCTCTACGGCAGGCCCTTCAAAGTTGTGAGCGACCATCACGCCTTGTGTTGGCTAGCTAACTCGAAGGACCCCTCAGGTCGCCTCGCACGGTGGAGCCTAAGATTCAAGAATTCAACGTTACCATCGTGTGCAAGTCCGGAAGGAAACACCCCGGCGCTGACTGCTTGTCTCGTGCCCCCGCCGACCCACAAATGCCCGACGATCAGGATGATGACAGCTTCTTGGGAGCCATAAGTGCCGATGATTTTGCTGAACGACAGAGAGCCCACCCGGAACTGAAGGGTCTAGTGAAATACCTGGAGGCCAGGACCACCCTTGTCCCAAAAGTATTCAGGCGAAGATTTGCATACTTTTTCTTGAAAAACAACGTCCTCGTAAAGAAGAACTTCTCTCCGGCCCGAGCCAACTACCTTATCGTCGTACCTTCGGGACTGCGACCAGCAATTCTGCATGCTCTGCACGATGACCCGACGTCTGGGCCGTCGGCTCGTCTCCCACACGCTCGCACGAGTACAGGAAAAGTACTACTGGCCGCGCCTTGCCCCCGACGTCAATCGCTACGCAAAGACGTGCCGAGACTATCAGCGACTGAAGACACCGCCCACAAGACCAGCAGGCTTCCTTCCACCGATCAAGCCTCCTCGGCGATCATTCCAGCAGATTGGAATTGATCTCCTGGGCCATTCCCAACGCGGCCTTGCGGAAATAAATGTGTCGTCGTGGCTACCGACTACCTCACCCGCTACGCCGAAACGAAAGCCCTTCCCAAAGGCAGTGCCGCTGACGTAGCCAAGTTCTTCCATGGTTAAAAAGAGCGCGAAGGCAACGGGCACAAGAAAGAGCACAGGACTAGCACTGTTCTTTCTTGTCCGCCTCGCCTTCGCGCTGTTTTTGACCATGGATCCTTGCCAACTGGCTCGCATTCACTCGCTTCCAAGTTCTTCGTTGAGATCATCGTCCTGCGACACGGCGCCCCAGAGATTCTCATCATCGACAGAGGTACGGCGTTTACGGCTGACCTAACACAGGCAATCTTGGAATACAGCCACACAAGCCACCGCCGGACAACCGCGTACCACCCACAGACCAACGGCCTGACCGAGCGTTTAAATAAGTTCAACACTTTTTGCGCAAAATTTTCTCAGACAACGGACGAAGCAGACACGGACGGGTGTGCTTCGTCCGTTGTCTGAGAAAATTTTGCGCAAAAAGTGTTGATCACGGAGTACCAACTAGCTCGAACCCACACCTTGTTAAGTTTAAATAAGGCCACGGCTGGCATGCTGGCCATGTACGTCAACGTCGAACACAAGACGTGGGACGCCATCCTTCCGTACGTGACCTTCGCGTACAACACAACCGTACAAGAAACGACGCAGATGACACCATACAAGTTGGTCTACGGACGGAGCCTGGCATCGACGCTCGACGCCATGTTACCAAACGTGACCAACGAGGAAAATTTCGACGTGACCACATGCCTACAGCGCGCCGAAGAAGCACGACAGCTCGCCCGCCTACGGATCAAGAACCAGCAGGCGACTGACAGCCGCCGCTACAATACATCGACGACGCCACATAGAATACCAACCCAGTGACCGTCTATTGGTATGGACGCCAATACGCCGACGGGGACTTATAAACTTCTTCGACGATACTTCGGACCATGCAGGGTACTTCGACACCTCGGCGCACTCGACTGGGGATGTGGGGCTTTGTCAAGCTGTTTTTATGCAGCTTTTTCCCCTGTCCCTGCCGCTTACTGTACAACTGTACGTGGTACATAAACTCAACTACGAGATAGTCCCTGACGGCATTACGAACTCTCCGAGGCGCCGTGCGCGACCAGAAGTTGTCCTTGTCGTGCGCCACAAGCCGTATTACGCGCGTTAGTGAATCTGAGGACTGTACTTATGCTTTAATTATTTTACTGTCTTGCTTGTGCTTAATCTTTATTATACTTTCTTGCTTTATTGTTGTTTTTATGGTTGCGTGGATTGGCCACCCCCCCCCCCCGCCGTGTTCTGTTTTGAGCAACGGCACGATGCTTTTTCACCGGGGGGGGGGGGCCTTGCCACGTGCGTTTCTTATTATCACTTTTGCTGTATTCAGTTTTCGCCCATAAAAACTGTCATCAACGCTCAGCTAAAACCGCACCTCATTGTTCGAGAATCTTCACGATTATCGCAGATCGTTTTGTTAAGATTGCGCGCAATAGGCGAACACTCGAGCTTATTCTAGAGCTTGCGCCACAACCAGCGGTAACGCAGTAATATTCGATGGCACATGTATAAATTCCGACGCGCTTCACAGCTTGTCAGTTAATCGACGGCCGACGCTCTGTTCGCCGCTATCAGTGCATACCGTGTGTATTGCTGTAAGTTAACTTTCCGTTTCTTGGCCAGAAGTTCGCCAAATGAAGAGTTTCACCTTGGACACGTCGCCTGCGGTCTTTGTCGACGTCACGACCACATGACAATATGTTCCAGATGGCTATGCTTGGTGGTGGAAAGCGGACGGTCGCCAATGGATGGACACAGCCCCAAGCAAAAGCTGCTTCACATCTAAAATTACAACATTTCCTGCTAAAGCGAACCATATGTGGATGCGAAGCAGCGGGGTGCCTTACGCTGGCGCAGAATCGGCACTGATTTCCAGACTACATCTAGCTCCCGCTGCGTGGAACTGCCGGCGTCCGAGGCAATGTCGCAATGTCGCAAGATCATGTGCGTCTGCCTCTCTGCAGTCCATGCCATTGGTGTCGTCATGGGATTCTTCAGCGAGGGAAGGAGAACACGAGCGCCCCGCGTCTAGAGCCACAGAAGCAGAGGCGGTCATCGGCCGTTCGCGCCACGTCAAGACTCGAGAGGCGTCGCTGCTACCTACTCGTCGCAGGAGAGAATGAGGCGCGCGAGAGGGGGGAGCCTAGGAGAGGAGAAAGAGGGGGGAGGTGACGCGCATGCGCTGGCGCTCATCGCGGCGTTGCGCAGGAGAGAATGACGCGCGCGAGAGGGGGGAGCGTAGGAGAGGAAAGAGAGGGGAAGGGGACGCGCATGCGCAGTGGGGGTGTGGACGCCCCACGCGAGGGATGGACAAAGCCCCCGCCATGAGCTGCTTCGCATCTAATAGGTCGCCGTTAGCAGGCTAGAGATGTGTGCGTGGTGGCCGAGCGGGTAAAGGCATTGCGGCACTGAGCGAGGGGTCGCAGGTTCAAATCCCTCATCCCACTCGAACTGAAGATTTTCAGAAGAGTGGTAAGTTGGGCGACACGTGGCAGCATTGTGTGTCTGGTTTTTTGCAGACTTGCATATCGTCTCTTCATACATTATCGCAAACTCGGAAATGATCGTGCAGGTCCTGCGTGATGACAACCCTGATTATTGCGACGCCGTAAGCATTGATGTAGAGGGCCTTTTAAATGCGAAGCATTTCTTAGCGAACCTCAGGCACTTTGGCGGTTTCTATCTACGTATCTATCTATCTATCTATCTATCTATCTATCTATCTATCTAGCCGCCTACGTCTGGGCGCTCTCCTGGTCGTCTCCATAACTTGTAATGTACCGAAATTGGCACAGCAGGGGATCAGTGTATGACGAACCCCATTCACTGGTCATGACATGAATAACGCAAAATACATGACGCGTACGTCATGAAACCCTTTCTCTCACTCATGTGTGGCACATACCACCATACCAGAGTTCATGTTATGCGGGTATGTGCCACGGGTGATACAAAGTGTCAACCAACGCAGTAACCGCGAACACAAACATTGATACGCAAGGAAAGTGATAATAATAATATTTGTTGGGTTTTGTGTCCCAAAACCACGATATGATTATGAGAGACGCCGTAGCAAAGGGCTCAGGAAATTTGGCCATCTGGTATTCTATAACGTTCACCGAGATCGCACAGTACACGGGCATCTAGCATTTTGCCTCTATCGTAATGTAACCACCGCGGCTGGGATCGAACCCACAACCTTCGTGTCAGCAGCCGAGCACCGTAACCACTACACCACCGCGGTGGACGCAAGCAACGTGAGGAAGCTGAAGACATAACACACCTGGAAGACGTCGCTCAACTACCATGCACTCATTCACGTGGTCCGCAACGTGCACCACGTTCATTACGCAAAAACCAGGGTCAATGCTTCCTACAATAAATCTGCAGAGAGAACAAGGCCTCTCATCATTACTAGTGACTTCAACATTGATTAATCAAGACCCAACAACGCCTGGTCTTTATACTGCATGAACGACGGCTTGAATGTAGACAGGGCATCAAGAAACCTCGCTGCCACATCCAGGACAGGAGACGTCATAGATCATTTCGTCGTAAGAGGCATCCAGGATTTCCAGCAATTGTGCTATACCTCGCACCTCAGTACACTTAGATCCATCGTAGCCGTGATCATAAACGGAACCGATTAACAAGTCCGGTCCAGCTGTTTGTGCTCACTGATCACGGTGATGATGAGCTTGTTGAACAACTGACCAGAACCCCTTCTACACATGCACACGGGTTCGTGAAACGTGCGTGCGTGTCCTTCATAACGGACAAGTATAAGCATAACAACTGTAACTGTGACTGTAACGTACCCGCAGTACGCCTGCGCGTGCCACTCGGCTGTGAGCATGCATAACAACTGTAACTGTGACTGTAACGTACCCGCAGTACGCCTGCGCGTGCCACTCGGCTGTGAGCATGCATAACAACTGTAACTGTGACTGTAACGTACCCGCAGTACGCCTGCGCGTGCCACTCGGCTGTGAGCATATCTAGGGAAACTTTCCTGAATGAATCTTAGTTGCGAGTAACGGATGTCCTGTGCATCTCTGTTCCTTCTTTCTCAGCTTACTGCGTCTGGTGTTGGTAATATCCATGTTGGCATCGTTACGCAACAGTAAACGTCCGGTTATATAATACATATACTCTTCAACATATGAGTGTGCGTATACCACTTCCACATTTGTCAAGCGTCATTCCGTAACGTTTTGCTCAATGTGAAAAATTACGCCAGTCACCGTCACGCGCATGCTTCGCATAACATCGATTCCCGCGGTACGTGGGATCTGCCAAATTTTTTATTCTCTCCCTCATAATCACCTTTTGACCGCAGTAAAGGAATGCATTACGTTCACAACGATGAACTTGCCTTCATTGGTTTAGGTGGTATGTCAGTTGAATGTTTTACAGAACTTTTGTTTTTTTACCTGGGGTCTTTATTTGTTTCCTTCAAAGGTGAGATGTACCTGCAATAGGAAGGTGTCTGTATTGGGTCTAGGGTGGCACCGGGTCTATGTGATATTTTTCTAAGTAGATTCACTCGGGCGCTCCAACCAGGTTTACAAGCATTCCTAATCAGGGTCTTTCGTTTTGTAGATGACTATATTGTTTTTTTTCCTAAGGGAACTCAAGATATGTCGGCAGGTATTTTTAAGAGTTTTGAGCAGTTGGGTCTTGGCCTAAAGTTTGCTTCCGAAAGCTTAAAGAACCATTGCATGCAATTTCTGGAGCTACAGCTGCAGTTCTCGCCCACGCATTTCTGTAGGTTCTACGCCCCTAGGTCTGTCAAACTTGTGTTGAACTACAAATCGGGCCATATGAAACTGGTAAAAAATGCCACTGCACTCTCTTGCTTCAGTACTGCCCAGAAGAAATCCGGCACTCATTTATTTGGAACCAGTTTTTCTGGGCAGGTAAAAAAACTCAATCAAGCTAGCTTCCCACGGGATGTATTGGTAAAGGTTTGCGAGAAGTTGACTAAGAAGATCAAAAAAGGTGCCGTTGATGGTTGCAACTTGGCAGAGAAGGCGGAGCGCAAAAAAATTGTTGTTCTTCCATGTGCATGGTTTTAACCACCGCCTAAAAAGGTCGCATCACGATATGACGTCGAAGTGGTAATTTCTGCCAGGAACAAGCTATCCACGTTATGTGCCAAGGTAGACTGACGTGTGGCGAATCGACAAATTGTGCAGCAGGATAAGTGGAATGCTAGTCATGTTCATAAATATGTATCCTGTATAAACAGTGTTGTCTACTCCATACCCCTGTCTTGTAATCGTGTATACGTAGGCCAAACGGGACGATGTCTAAATGTTAGAGTAAGGGAACATTGTAATTCTCTGAAAGGCCACTCTGGCCTTCATATAGCAGCGCATTGTAAGAAATGTGGCTGCTCCCCGCTCTTCAGTGACACTTCTGTGTTGTTCCGCCACAAAAATCAAAGAGCGCGTGAACGTGTTGAAGCTGCGACATTCATAAGCAATCTGAGTCTTGCGTCAGTGTTCCCTCTGTTGCTATACATGAAAAAGAGCTAAGTTATCTTGGTGCTGTATGACGGCTGTGCTATGGTTGATGTGCCCTGGGTTTTTGCAAATATGGGTCCCTCTTGGCTTTTTCTCCTCCCCCTTTGCCCTTTCTTGCTCTTTATCCTGTCCTTTATATTGCCTTGCTCTTGCAATAAACCTTCACTTGATAGTCTGCGCCTGTGTGTTTTCATCTCCTCTTGTGTTACCGTCCGTTTTTTGCGCAGTTACATAACTGAAGATTTTGTGTTATTTCTTTATTTGCATCAACCTGGAACTTTGGCTCACGAAGAACGCTGGTTTTTCGCTCACAACCAAAGATGGCAACGCTGCCGACACGGGATTTTCTGCGGAACGCGTTCTGCAACGCTATCGCGTTAATATCGGTGATATGTTTATACAGTATCGCTGAAGCGTGAGCGTCATTTGTAGTCTCCTCGTCGACAACTTGTGAAATTCACACCGTGAATTACTTCAGAAGACATTGTCTATCTCAACACACGTAGAACTCTTACGCTTTGCACTCTTCCACGTCTTGCGTTCTCAAGCCAACATAGTCAGTGGCCTCGGGGTCTCGAATTTACCCCTCACCAACGCATACTCACGCATTCATTTCCTGCTGCCGTAGACAACATACAAGTTATACACTCGGAAAACCTGCCACACATATACTAGCTATACACCGGTTGGCAATTATTTACAAGTGAACCCTGGATCCTCGGGCGTAATATATGCTGTGTATACATATTTGTATACACACCATATGAATATGTATACATGTTTTGTAACTATGTGGCAATAAACTTCAACTTCAACTTCAACTTAATATTTAGAGCAATGCGGAGCTCGGTTCCCAGCGTGTAGTCATTAAGAGAGGCACCTCTCACTTAAGTGCATCACTGAGACTGAGATCTAGCATACTCAAAGCCGTTTTATGCTCTCGCGCTGTCAGCAGAAAACATGTCTGCCTAAAATTATGCCGCTTAGATCACTTCCTCCGTGCGGAGTTTATGACAAATAAGTTTCTGGAAAATTAGTTCTGCGATTTCTCTCTAGGTGGACGAAGTTTAATGGGAAGGAAAACTAACATTCACCAATTTCCAGCGCAAAGCTCCCAGCAAATTCATAGAGATTTCTTAGAAAGAAGAAACACCCTTGTAAAACTTTGCGCTGGTTCGGGGTTCGAAACCAAGAACAGCGCCTGTGCTTGGCTGTCGCTCTACCCCCACTTGGTCGCTATCAATGGCCAGCGTGACGGCGAGTTAATCGACATCTCGAAGGGATGGCAAACCGATTACGTCAAATGAGTTTTGCGAAACCTAGCGTGGTAGTGTTTGTCTTTATCTGGGAAGCTCTAGTTTCCCATAATTTCTTGTCAATTTCCTCATGGCTTGGTGCTATACACGGGTGAATGCCAATTTCCTAATTAGGAACCACTAAACTGCTTAATAAGACGCTGGAAGCTGCCTTCAATGCCTTCGAAAGGGGCTTTATCGCCATACAGGTGTATGTGCCTTTGTCCGTGATATTTTTTTATTTCTTCCCTGTTTCTGTTTTGCGGCAAAGAGTTCCTTTCCCTGGCGTATGTTTCACTGACGCGCGCAGATAGAAATATAAGGCTGACAGGCACGATTCACGCAATTCGTGCTTCGTAAACGGCTCTTTACCTATTTGGCCCATCGGCGGTGCCTCCAAGACGATAAACGAATATTGAGGTATTTTCTCACCACCATGTATTGTAAAATTGTTTTGTCCGTATAACGGGAACAGTCAGCAATGGCGACGGACAAAGAAGGGTCTCTAATGCGGATGACAGTTTCTCCATTTCACAGCAAATGCTGGCCTGTGTTGTCATAACCACTCTTTCTTTCTTACAGGGTTTCCCAGGCCTCGATGGCACTAAAGGGGAACAGGGTCTTCAAGGTGAAAAAGTAAGTGCTTGAAGTAGTACTTATTTCGTGAGTTATATTGAAGCCTTAATTTTCCCTTACCTACCAGGAAGACTGTAATTATCTTCAAATAAACACAGATCTGGGAATTTGTTTTGTGTGCATAATGAAATGGCATATTTTAACGGCGAAGCATTCCTTAGCAAACTTCCGCCACTATCTATCTATCTATCTATCTATCTATCTATCTATCTATCTATCTATCTATCTATCTATCTATCTATCTATCTATCTATCTATCTATCTATCTATCTATCTATCTATCTATCTATCTATCTATCTATCTATCTATCTATCTATCTATGAGAACTAACAGACAATAATCCCAAGGAAAGTGTAGCGGGTGTTATTTCTAGTAATTAGAATATAATGGTATCTATATATCTAGACAAACGGTTCTGCTGTAGCGGAAAGGAAGCCGTTACATATGGGGGAACTGGCAGTTTGAAATTTATATTGCATTTTATGACTCCAAAATAAAAACAATATCAAGAACCAAGTTTCTTAATTGTAAGGTGTAACTCACTGCTCTTGGATAGGAGTTTATTGATGGACATATTCCCCAATTTTCACTGCAGAAATAATTTATTGCTTACGCCACAAATTGCTCATAAAGTAACCGAAGCTGATCGTATGCTGTCGCAAATATCTTCGCAGTATGGCCGGCCAGCAACAGCATCATGATTCACACCACTATCGATAGTATTAAATGCGAAGCATTTCTTAGCGAACCCTAGGCGCTTTGAGCGTTTCTATCTACGTATCTATCTATCTAGCCGCCTCCCTAACTTGGTGTACACCAAAATATTTAAAACATTGTTGGGGTTTAACGCCTCAAAACCACGATTTCAGTATGAGAGTCGCCCCGGTGGAGGGCGTCGGAAAATTTGACCATCTGGCGTTCTTTAACGTGCACCTAAATTTAAGTACACGGGCCACAAGCATTATCACCTCCATCGAAAATGCGGCCGCCGCGACCGGGATTCGATCCCACGACCTTCCGGTCAGCAGTCGAGCACCATATACATTAGACTACCGTGGCGGGTTAGGTGTACACCAAAATTGACATGAGATAGTGAGAGGGTTCGACGAATATGACTGTCTGGTCATGACATGAACAACGTGAAAATCCTGACATGACATGAACGACGTGAAAAACGGTCTTCAAACCGTTTCCTCCAGACACGTGTGGCACATACCCGTATACCACGGGCCGCGGTACACGGGTATGCACCACAGGTGATTGACAGTTTATATCTACCAGGAACGGCAAGAACAGACATTGGTCATTTAAATGCGAGAAAGAAGAGAACGAAGTAGATGCAAGAGGCCAGTGGCCTATCCCCCGGAGTGGGTTGCGCGAAAGTACTGAGGAACCAACCGACACTTTTGCCGCCATACGTGACATACATAACCGCACCTTAAACCTCTTCCCCACAACAGGAGGTCTAGCGAGCAGTCTGTGCACTCCAACCTTCACTTGTTTTCCTCCGCTGGGTTCCTGGGCACTCGGGGATTGACGGCGATGAGCTGGCTCACGGGCCAGCTAAATGGCTGGCCCGCGATATACTAAACCGGGCGCTGTTCAGTCCCTGACCGGCACCTTTGGAAGGCAGGGGAGAGCTCCGGGTGAAGAACAATGGAAAGACCTCCGTGCGCCATAAAATGAAGGAAGTATACCTGCAGCTCTGACTCGACAAGCGTCTTTACCCTCCTCGTCATCGATCACTCACTGTGCACATCCAAATGAACTGCCTGCTCACCCCCTCTCGCCTTTCTTTTTATAAATATATACGTGACCCCTGTTGTCCCAATTGCCCCCCTATATATTCAGACCTGTCACATTGCCTTTTTCTACTGCTCAGCAATCCAGCTCTTATCCTTCCCTTTTCATCACCACCTGCCTCGACTGGACCGGCGCCGAAGGAAAATTACTTCGTCGACTGGTCGCGCAGGCAGTCGAAATGCTCGGCCTATGAGTTTGGCTGAATAAATGTCTATTAATGCCCTCGAAGACACACATGTTCTGGACGCACCCGATGACTCGCACTGCACCAGCTCCCGTACCATCATTGCCGTTTCGACGTCTGATTCATCACCCGCGGTAGTATTTGGTCCCTCCATTGCTGACAACCTTACGTCGGTCCAGCGTTCCCAGCTTCTGTGCCTGTTGCAAGAATTTCGTTCTTTCGATGTCGGGCAAGCTTCTCTCGGCCGCAAGTCCGCTGTTACGCATCATCGCATCGACACTGACGCCCAACCACCACTGCGGCAACGTCCATAACGCGTGTCTCCCACAGAACGTGGGGTAAATAATGAGCAAGTCGACGATATGCTTCGACGCGACGTTATTCGACCCTCGGACAGCCCATGGGCGTCTCCTGTTCTCGTTGCCAAGAAGGACGGTTCTGTGCGCTTCTGTGTGGACTACCGAAGGCTCAACAAGATCACTCGGAAAGATGTTTATCCGCTGCCGCGAATGGACGACGCGATTGACAGCCTCCAAGGAGCAGAATACTTTTGATCTCTCGATTTGCGGTCGGGGTACTGGCAAGTACCCATGGCTGATGACGCTCGACCGAAAACAGCCTGTGTCACGCCCGACGGCTTGTACGAGTTCAACGTCATGCCGTTTGGTCCGTGCAATGCCCCCGCGACCTTCAAGCGCATGATGGACGCCGTTCTGCGCACCTTGAAATGGCACACGTGCTTGTGTTACCTGGGCGACGTCGTCGTTTTCGCTCCGGACTTCTCCACGCATCTTCAACGTCTGCGGCATGTTCTGACGCGTTTGCGCAATGCCGGCCTCCAACTCAATCTGAAGAAGTGGCGATTTGCAGCACGGCAGCTGACAATCCTAGGCTATGTCTTGTCCAAGGACGGAATCCTTCCCGATCCGGCCAAGCTTCGGGCCGTGGCCGAATTTTCCAAACATACGTCCATCAAAGAACTGCGCAGTTTCGTCGGACTGTGCTCATATTTTCGACGTGTCATGCGCAACTTTGTCACCATGACATCGCCGCTGACGAAGCTCCTTGGGCCCCTACATTCCTGGTCGTCCGAATGCGACGACGCGTTCGCAAAGCTCCGTCGTTTGTTTACGTCTCCTCCCATACTATGTCACTACGAACCTACGGCCCCAACGGAGGTACACACGGATGCCAGCGGTGTAGGCCTCGGCGCTGGTCTTGCGCAGCGCAAACCAGGGTTCCCCGAATATGTCGTAGCATACGCAAGTCGTACGCTTACTAGAGCCGAGAACACTTACACCGTCACGGAAAAAGAGTGTCTGGCGATCATCTGTGCCCTTACAAAATTCCGACCTTATTTGTATGGTCGCCCATTTGATGTCTTCAACGATCATCATGCACTATGCTGGCTGTCGTCATTGAAGGATCCCTCGGGCCGTCTCGCCCGCTGGGCACTTCGCCTGCAAGACTACGACATCGGCGTGCTGCACCGCAATGGACGCCAGCATGCTGACGCCGATGCCCTCTCGCGCTCCCCCTTGCCTGACGACAATGCCTCCTGCCAGTATCTCCCATTGCTGTTTCTTCTATCGATATTCACACCATCGCTACCGAGCAGCGCCAGGATAAATGGATCGCCTCGCTGATAGACTTGCTGACTGATCCGTCGGCAACACCAGCCACTCGCGCGTTGCGTCGTCAAGACCGCCATTTCGCCATTCGTGACGACCTACTGCACCGACGCAATTACAACGCCGACAGCCGCCCGTGGCTACTTGTGATACCCCGAACTCTGCGTGCTGAAATATGCGAGTCCTTCCACTCTGATCTGCAATGCGCGCACTCTGGGGTATGCAAAACTTACCACCGCATTCGACAACGATACTTTTGGCGAGGGATGTACCGCTACGTGCGGAATTTCGTCCGCTCCTGCCTCGATTGCCAACGCCAAAAACCTTCAACGCACGTGTCACCAGTCGGTCTACAACCACTACCTTGCCCTAACCGTCCGTCCGTGTGGGCATCGATTTGTATGGACCACTTCCTCTGACGTCTGCGGGTAACTGTTGGGCCATCGTCGTCGTTGACCATCTAACGCGATACGCCGAAACCGCTGCCCTCCCAGCGGCTACAGCGCGCGATGTTGCCTTCTTCCTGCTATACCGATTCAGGCTGCGTCACGGTCCACCCCAGGAGCTTCTCGGTGATCGAGGCCGTGTCTTCTTGTCGGAAGCCCTAGAAGCCATTCTCAAAGAGTGCCATGCCGTTCACCGCAACACTACGGCTTACCACCCGCATACGAATGGCCTAACCGAACGCTTTAACCGCACGCTTGGCGACATGCTCTCAATGTACACTGTCAATTTTTATGAAAGGGAACACGCGAGCGCGTGGCTCGCGAGCTCCGGCGGCTGCTTGCAGCACCTTCAGGCGTGCGCGAGAGCAACCACGGTATCTTTTCGCGTCATCTAGTGGCGAATAAAACAACCAGTCACGGGTAATATGCAACCAGCTGCAAGATTGCAACCCCCTCCCCCTTCAAGCCGATTACGCAAGAGGCCGGGCCAGCGGCGTGCCGTCTGCTGCTCGTGAACTGCGTTTGGCACGCGGGCGCAATCGAAACGCGGAAGCTCTGTCGCTTGGCTTTCGCGCGTTACACTACGGCCGATTTAGATTTAAGCGACAGCGGTCCAGTCAGGTAAATTTTCGTTGCTGGTTTCCGGTTTTCAAATCTCGCATCGAATGCTGTCGAAAACATTTTTCCGAGTAGAATC
Source organism: Rhipicephalus sanguineus (assembly GCF_013339695.2). Lineage (NCBI taxonomy): Eukaryota > Metazoa > Arthropoda > Arachnida > Ixodida > Ixodidae > Rhipicephalus > Rhipicephalus sanguineus. The sequence continues at coordinate 204,742,180 of NC_051180.1, forward strand.
CCACTTAGCGGAGAACGTGTCACCTGTCGTTACAAAATGTACTGGCAAGTCTGCGCTCGATGCTTTAAAGTCATGCATAGTGACTTCCGCCGGGTTTGGCCTCACCAGTCTCCAGATCTTAACATCATCGAGAACGTCTGGGGACTTTTGAAAAGCGCGCTGGCGGGCCAGTCCCTGCATGGACTCTCGGCGGGCGACCTCTGGGTTGTCATTAAGGAGGAGTGGGAGAAGCTGAGAAGGGACACGTCCCTAACGGCCGCTCTTTATCAATCCCTACCAGCTAGAATGGCAGCTGTTATGGCCGCAAATGGTGACGCCACGAGGTATTAACAATTGTCATAATGTGTTCTTACTTTTTATGTGGGGGTCAAAAGTAAGACGACGTTTTTTCCAGTTTCAATAAACTCATTGAATTTTTTTTCATGTTTCATGCTCACGTCATTTATGTTAGTGATAATTATCGATCGAGATCTTTACAACCATGACACAGCCTTTTCTCCTTCTGTTTGCTATGCAGCGCCATTTCGCGCTCTCGACACAAACCCGGCGGAAGTCACTATGCATGACTTTAAAGCATCGAGCGCAGACTTGCCAGTACATTTTGTAACGACAGGTGACACGTTCTCGGCTAAGTGGGATTCTACTGAGAAAAATGTTTTCGACAGCATTCGATGCGAGATTTGAAAACCGGAAACCAGCAACGAAAATTTACCTGACTGGACCGCTGTCGCTTAAATCTAAATCGGCCGAAGTGTAACGCGCGAAAGCCAAGCGACAGAGCTTCCGCGTTTCGATTGCGCCCGCGTGCCAAACGCAGTTTACGAGCAGCAGACGACACGCCGCTGGCCCGGCCTCTTGTGTAATCGCCTTGAAGGGGGAGGGGGTTGCAATCTTGCAGCTGGTTGCATATTACCCGTGACTGGTTGTTTTATTCGCCACTAGATGACGCGGAAAGATACCGTGGTTGCTACTCGCGCACGCCTGGAGGCGCTGCAAGCAGCCGCCGGAGCTCGCGAGCCACGCGCTCGCGTGTTCCCTTTCATAAAAATTGACAGTGTACGTCGCCGCCGATCACACAAATTCGGATGCCATTCTGCCCTTCGTCACCTACGCCTATAATACCACCCCTCAAAGCACTACTGGTTTTTCATCCTTCTTCTTGTTGTACGCAAGCCACCCGTCGCACACCATTGACACGATACTACCCTACAAGGCGGATCCATCTGATTGTGCGCCGATTTCTGACACAGCCAGGCTTCCTGAAGAGTGTCGCGAGCTTGCAAAGACCTTTACAACGCATGAACAAAAGCGGCAGAAGAGCCTGCGTGGTGGCACCACCACTTCTGAGTCCACGTTCCTCGCCGGAGCGCTCGTATGGCTCTCGGTCCCTACCACTGATCTTTCGTCAAAAATACTGCCGAAATACGAAGGCCTCTACCGGGTCGTCGAGCGAACATCCGCGGTCAACTACCTGATCGAACCCATCGAACCAGCTTGTGACATGCGCCGTCGAGGGCGCGACATAGTCAACGTGGAACGCCTCAAGGCCTACTATGACCCACTCATAGTGACGAGCTGTTAGGTCGCCGGACGGCTGTCTTTTTGTACCCGGGGTAATTGGTACTGTTTAACGGTTGCGCTTTCCAGCGGCTCCTAGTGGGTCGTCCTCTCCTAAACGCAGCTTTCGCTCGGGGCCCGTGCCTTTGCCTTGACTGTCGCCATAGCGCATTGTCGCCGAGTGCTGCCCAATAAAGAGCTGAACACTACTTAAATGCGGGAGCGTAAGGAAAAACCGACAGCGGCAGCGTTGACCCGACGAACAAAAGAAAAAAATTAAGATCGCAGCAGGAATCGAACCCAAGCATTTTGCGTGGCAATCAGGTATTTTACCACAGAGCCACGCCAGGGCTTGAAGCTGCTTTGGAAAAAAAAACCTTATGCAGGGTTAATGTCGCTGCAATGTCAATTATAGTTGTGGTGCTAGCTGTCTAAATTTGTTACAAAGCAATGAACGCGGCTCTTGTGTCGTCTCTTCATTTGTCCTTCATCTGTGCAGCGCTGCACGTTTACCCGAACATGTTAACTTACCAACTCGCGCAGCTTGCTGTGTCAATTCACCACATATGTACTCCTATGAGCCATGCGTCATGTCAGGTTAAGTTCAATTGTGGTTCCAGTATTGACTCCGTCTTTATAGCAGTGAAATCAACATTACATTTGTATTCCCATGATTCAGCAAGATATATTCAAGCATTGCTCGACCCCGAAGGCTTGTACGGTAACGAAAGTTACGCATGATATTCTCATCAACGCCGCATGCACCTCGTTTTGATAACACAAACGTGTGTGCTCTAACGTGAGTGCTGATGCTACATCGACCATAATTTACCATTTAAACGACAGTCTACGCGGCGTGCCTGGTGTGTCCGCGATGTGCACACAACACCTTTATATACAAAAACACGTCGCTCCACTTCGTAACGCTTGGATCAAAGTAAAAACTGCAGCATAGAACTACTGGCTGCCTGCTTCGCATGAAACCGATTCCCACAAGACGTGGGATCCAGAGAATTTTTGTCATGTGATTGCGATGGTGAAGAATGCTGCAGCAAGACTGGAAAAAACGGAGCTCTTTATTTGGATGAACTAATGCCCAGAATATCAAAACTCAACATACACGCTGTGCACTGATAGCGACGAGAACAGTCGTCCGCTGAGTAATCTGATCATCGGTGGAACGCGTCGTCTTTTATACATCGAACCTTCGAGTTTAGTCTTCAAGCCTTCCAGTGTTATTACTGGTGCTCGCGTAAGCTCTCAAGTAAGCTTGACTGTTCGCGTCTGGCGCGTAATCTTAACAGAATGATCTCAAGCAATCGTGAAGCTTCCGAAACATTACGGTGCGGTCTGCGTCAAACGTTGCTAAGAGGCTTTGTAGGTGAAACCCAAATAAATCAAAACAAAGCAATAAACACGCGTGGCAGTAGTATCGCTAGTAATATTAACGATGGTATTACCGATTACACAACGGATAGTTTGTCGATAGTAGTATTACCGATAGTCTCCTTACACTACCGATAGCTTCAAAAAAACTATCGATGCTATTGATAGTCAATTTACCGATAGTATTGCATCACTAATGGCGTGACATGAGTGTATGACGAACATAAAGGACAGGCTCTAACATAAAAATCATTACATGCATGTCATGCACGGCATAATTTATATGCCACGTTATGGTGCCCTGGCGGCCGTTCGCTAACTTGATACATACCAAAATTGTAATTGCGCGACATGGCTGTCACGCGCACAAGTGACAGGTTGCAACATAAAAATCATGACATATACAGCATATATATATATATAACATATATATGTCATATACAGCATCACATACATGCCACACTCATGGTGCGTTCGAGCCCGTGTCACTAGGTTGATAATGCAAAAGTTGGCATGGCGTGATATGAGTGTATGACGAATATTAGCAATGGGTTCTCACAAAAACCATGAGATGCATGTCATGTACGGCATGATTTACATGTCCGGCTCATGGCGCACTCGCGACCGTTTTGCTTGCTTGATACATGCCAAAAGTGGTATGGCATGACGTGACTGCATGACAAACGTAAACGAGCGGCTACGACACAAAAAATGACATATTCCCCAGAATTGATCTTATACGAAGCATGCGGCGAAAACGTGACTGTGGCGTAACTTTTTATTGAGGGAAACGTTACGAAATGACGCCTAACATATGCACAATTGTTACACGCCCACACATATGTGGAAGAGTCGCTGAGGTATTATATAACTAGTTGTTTACAGTTGCGTAACGCTGCCAACAGCAACGTGGTATTACCAACACCAGAAGCTGTAAGCTGATATGTAGCGCTCGGATTGTCCGTTATTACGGAGAACGCACACACGTTTCACGAACGCGGGTGAATGTGTGGAAATAGTTTTTGACAGTTCAGGAACACGGCCATCATCACGGCGATCAGTGAGCGCCGGCAGCTGGACAGGATTTGCTTTCGGATCCGTTCGTGATCGCGGCCAGGAGGGGTCTATGTTAGAGTACTGCATGTGCTCGGGCCTACCTGAAACCCCGGGCCCGGTAAAGTAATTTTCACGGTAGGCCCGGGCCGGGCTCGGGTCTGAAGCTCTGGGTTTAGGGTCATGCCCGGGTTTGAGGTGGCGGGCTCGGGTCGGGCCGGGCTTCGACATTGCTCAGTTCTTGAAGGGACACTAAATTGAAACACTGAATCTGTTTAGACTGATAAAGTGCACTCTGAGAACTCTAATATCATTCAATTCACCATCTCAAGTTCAAGAATAGAGGAGGAAATCACGGGCAGAGTTTCATTTTAACACGAAAGTGTTTTATGCCGGGGTCCACCAAGTACATCCGTCACGGATATGACGTTGATAAAATGGACACCAACGGGTGAGAAAGAAAAAAACCAAGAGAAAGATACCCCGCTGGGAATCGAACCCACGACGTTGCGGCCGCGACGGCAAGCGCCCGACGCGCTACCCACTAAGCCATCTCGGGAGATGCCAGGCACGGCGCGAACGCGCCTTATATCTTTCACACATTCTCTCTCGCGGCGGGCGGAGCGGGGCGGTGCCGCCGTCTGTGAGAGGTGAAAAGAAGTAATACTTCACGCTCGACACTTACTAGCGCTTACTCCGAGATTGCACGCGATATCTGAGGTCATGGTTAAAGCGTCTCGACACCAGAGAGGTAGAGTGGCCGCGCTGGCGTCGCCGAGGCACCTTTGACGCAGTTACGTTCTTTGCCTTTGGCTTCGTGTTAGCGTGCGTGGCTCATCGGAGTAGTGCATCTTCCACGTTCACCAACGGGATTTCTCCGCCGCCGACTGCTTCAATTGCCAGAGCACCGACTAACAAAACTGCTGCAATATGCGTTGCAGAAAGGATGCGATTTGGACGGGCGAATGTCGTGCCTTGGTGGAGCGAGAGCAGCGCCTGCGAGACAGAGGCCAGCGGGACGCACGCGTTTGCGGCTCAGGCTACGAACCTCTACTCCCGTGTTGCTGAAGCGCAGTGCGTGTTATGTATGCAAGAGCACAGGCGTCGGCTAGCCATTACTAGAAAGCGCACACCGTGCCGTTTCTCTCCTTAATTGACGACGCTTTGAACAAGTGCATACCGAGTACCAGTGTTGATTATGAGCTTGTTGATATCATCCTTACGCGGGATTCACGATTCGCTGTGTTCAAATATATGTTCACACCGTCAGCTACCACAACAGTTTAATCATGATCATGGGCGTTAGTCGTCGCGATAGAGACATGCTGTCAACATGGGTGCATCCACGTCAAACGGTGCTATAGCTGCCAAACACGAATAGACGTTGTACAAGCTCTGATATATCATTACACAATAAGCACTACTTCTGTGAAGACACATTTCACTTTCGTGTTATACCGATTCCTATGACGGAGGGATCAGCCATGTTTTTTAATTTCCGCGCTGAAATCTCTGCGCATGAGGTCATGAATTTCAAACTGTATATGTCGTATTTTGGGGACATTGGCTCTAAAAAAATTCCTGAAACTTGGTATGTTAACTCTATGGCCCTCTCAGACGTCAGTGTACTTCATTTTTACCGATTAGGAACTCTGTAGGCCTCCAGTAGACGCTATAAGAATCTATGACGTGGCGGAGTCGGTTGCGCGATTTTCAAGCTTGCGTCGCCGCCCGCATTTGCTTTCTGCGCGTTTTGTCGCTTACTAAGAGTCTTGTCGCGGCGAGCGTGATTATTTTGGAATTGTAAAAGAGTAATAAAGAGTAATTTACTGATAATAGAAAAATCATTTTCTCTTTCATGTCCCTTAATATTTGTTTCACATACGTTGTGCATACATATATGTTTCAAATTTTATCTTGAAAAAAAATGCTTTCTTTTATGTCGGGCAAACTATTTGTCGGCAAGCGCCAGTCGATGTCGTTTGTGTGTCTTCTCTTGTCTTCGTTTTATTGCGCTCCACATACTCAGTATATATCAATCTATTTGGAGAAGTTTTATGAAGGGCAAGTACTGAGCCTCTTTTGCTTCTTGCATGTGGAGTTAATTGATATATCTGATATATCTGAAACGGGCGAGCTATAAGTAAATACACCAGGCGCTTATATCATTAACATCTCGCTATCATGTGCTTTGTTTGCATTCGCTTTTATTTTACATCCCAAATGTTATTTTGTAGCAGCAGTAACAAATGTTATATAATAAATTTATACCTATAACCAAATGTGAGCTAATATTGTCATTTCAAAGACCTTTCCTATATATATCTCATATATGTGTCATTACTGAAGGGTATTTCGCAGCACGATTCCAACAACATATCGATACCTATCTTCAACATGAATAAAATTTGGACGCCGATTCTGAATTATAGAGTTTTGTGTCATGATTATGAATCAGGACGTGCTGGCCGCATGGGGTACCTCACGAAAATAATGCTTTAGACCTGTCTTGCCTGTTTAGCATAAAAACGTTCTTTTCAACAAAATAAAATGATGTGGCTCGAAGACAGTCATGTGCGGGCCGCGGGCCGCGTGTTTCAGACTCCTGCGCTTTATAGTGCAAGAGCTGCATGATGATACTGCCGCAACGGCGTTGAAATGTGCAGGAATAACGTGAGTCCATTAAACACGGTATGAGACAAACTACATTCGCTTGACGCAATATCTGGCTTGAAAAAAGACCATTACGAATTTCGTGCCGCGTGATTTCCCTTTACCTCGAATCATACGCATCCAATGAGTAAGCGTCGAGAAGCTTAATTACGCCTTTATTACCAAACTCGAAATCGCTTCCAGTCCTACTAGCGTGGTCCAATGTCAACCTTCTACCAGTACAACATCGGTAGGAAGGCACACACTATTATACTATGGGGAAAAAGAGCACGGTGCAAACCATGCAAAACATACACTGCTGAAAACTGCTAGGACAAGCCCTCCAAGAGGAGTTTTACAGATGAGATTGAAGAGTGGGACCACTTTCGAGAACGAGAGAAATGAAGAAATAAGTTGGACAGCTATGTTCATTCTGCAGAGGTACACAAACATAGCCTAAATTTGCTCCAGTGGTGGAAGTTAACAACAACGGCTGCCGACGCCATCACAATTTGCAAGGCAGATGTGCGCCCCTGCAGCCAGCGCAACATTGCGAGAAACTTTCGCGCGGTAGTATGTGTTATGCAACAGCGCGTGGCGTGCCTAAAACCAGAATTTCTTGATAATTTGATATTTTGCACATTGACATGTGAAGAAATTGTCAAGACTTTTATTAGCGGGCACTCGGCGACGCGCGCGACAGCGACAGTCAAAGCGGGGCCGACACTCTGCACGAGGGGCGTGCTCTCAGAGAAGAGGACGACCCACTAGAAGGCGCTCGAGAGGACGACGCATTAGAGTAGGAACGCTTCGCTAGAATTACCCCGGGTACGAAAAGGGAGCCGCCTGGCGAGCTAGCAGCTTGTCACTATGAGCGGGTCATGGTAGGTCTTCAGGCGCGTCACGTTAACAATCTGGCGCCCTCGACGGCGCATGTCCGAAGATGGGTCGATGGGTTCGATCAGGTAGTAGACCGGGGATGTGCGTTCGACGACACGGTAGGGGCCTTCGTATTGGGGCAGTAGTTTGGAGGAGAGGCCAGTTGCAGTAGTAGGGACCGAGAGTCATACGAGCGCTCCAGGAAGGAACGTGGGCGCAGAACTGGTGGTGTCACCTCGAATGCTTTTCTGACGCTCTTGGTTATGCGTAGTAAAGGTCTTGGAGCGCTCGCGACACTCCTCAGTAAGTCTGGCTGTGGCAGAAAGAGGCGCACACTCAGATCGATCCGGCTTGTATGGAAGGATTGTGTCGATTGTGTGCGACGGGTGCCTGCCATACAATAAGAAAAATGGTGAAAAACCAGTAGTGCTCTGAGGGGCGGTATTGTAGGCGTACGTGACGAAGGGCAGAATGACATCCCAGTTTGCGTGGTCGGCAGCGACCTACATCGAGAGCATGTCGCCGAGCGTGCGGTTAAAGCGTTCGGTGAGGCCGTTCGTCTGCGGGTGGTAAACAGTAGTTTTGCGGTGAACAACAATGCACTCTTTGAAAATGGCTTCGATGACTCCCAACAAGAAGACACGGCCTCGATCACTGAGCAGCTCCTGGGGCCGACCGTGACGCACCATGAATCGGTGGAGCAGGAAGGAGGTCACATCGCGCGCTGTAGCCGCAGGGAGCGCCGCAGTTTCAGCGTATCGCGGGAGGTGGTCGACAGCGACGATGGCCCAGCGGTTACGAGCGGACGTCAGAGCAAGCGGCCCATACAAATCAATGCCAACGCGCCCAAACGGTCGGTCAGGGCAATGTAGCGGTTGCAGACCTGCCAGCGACAGGTGCGTTGAAGTTTTGCGGCGCTGACAATCGATGCAGAAGCGAACGAACTTCTGCACGTAGCGGTACATCCCTCGCCAAAAGTAGCGTTGGCGAATGCGGTGGTACGTACGCAGACTGCGGGGTATAAGGAGTAGCCACTGGCGGCCGTCGCCGTTGTAATTGCGTCGGTGGAGCAGGCCGTCGCGAACGGCGAAATGTGGGGCTTGACGACGCAACGCGCGAGTGGATGGTGTGGCCGATGGATCAGTCAGCAAGTCTATCAGTGAGGCAATCCATTGATCTTTGCGCTGTTCGGTAGCGATGGTGTGAATGTCAAGGGAAGAAACGGCAAAGTGAGACACTGAACTGTGGGCATTGTCGTCAGGCAAGGGAGAGCGCGACAGGGCGTCGGCGTCAGCATGCTGGCGTCCGTTGGGGTACAGCACGCGGATGTCGCAGTCTTGCAGGCGAAGTGCCCAACGGGTGAGACGGCCTGAGGGATCCTTCAATGACGACAACCAGCACAGTGCATGATGGTCGGTGACGACATCAAATGGGTGACCATAGAAATAAGGTCGGAACTTCGTAAGGGCCCAGATGATTGCCAGGCAATGACGACGTCGTCGAGGTAGCACAGGCACGTGTGCCATTTAAAGCTGCGCAGAACGGTATCCACCATGCGCTCAAAGGTCGCGGGCGCATTGCACAGCCCAAACGGCATGACGTTGAATTCTTACAAGCCGTCGGGTGTGACAAACGCTGTCTTCGGTCGAGCGTCATCAGCCATGGGGACTTGCCAGTACCCTGAGCGCAAATAGAGCAATGAAAAGAACTCTGCTCCTTGCAGGCTGTTAGTGGCGTCATCTATTCGAGGTAGGGGATAAACACCCTTATTGAGTCGTCGGTAGTCCACACAGAACCGCACAGAGCCGTCCTTCGTCGCAACGAGAACGACAGGAGACGCCCACGGGCTGTTTGGGGGTCGAATCGCGGCGGAGCATGTCTTCGACTTGCTCGTTAATCACACGACGCTCTGTTGGCGACACGCGATATGGACGTTGCCGCAGTGGTGGTTGGGCGCCAGTGTGGATGCGATGCGTGACAGTAGACGTGCGGCCGAGACAATTTTGCGCGACATCGAACCAAGAACGAAATTCTTCCAACAGGCAAATAAGCTGGGAACGCTCGACCGACGTAAGGTTGTCAGCAATCGAGGAACCAAATACATCAGCGGGTGAAGAATCAAATGTGGAAACAGCACTGAGCGAACGGGAGCTGGCGCTGTGCGTGTCACTTGGTGCATCCATAAATTGTGTGTCTTCGAGGGCTTCCGCTCTGCCGAGACATTCCCCTCGCAGCAACCTAACAATGAACGGGGATGGGTTCGTAACAAAAATGTCGCTGTCGCCCTGAATGACTTGGACGGTCGCAAATGGCACCAACAAGCCTTTCCTGGTGAAAACGCGGTCAGATGGCGAAAGGAGATCAACGGCATCGGCGAGACCGGTGCAGTAGACTGACACAGCCCTCGACGAGTTTGCCGGAACTGTGGTGTTGTCTTTGACGAGTACCTTGGTCGCCGCAGGTGGACTGAGAATGGTGAGAGCTATATTTCGGCTGGTGCGCAACGAATTACGGCGGCGTGACGGGCAGAAAAATCCCATCTCAGGATGACGTCGTGAGAGCATGAAGAAATTATGCTGAATTCGACAGCGTACAGAGCGTCCTGAATGATGACACTGGCTGTGCACACCGCTCTCGGGTGAATACTTTGGGCGCTGGCGGTATGGAGGGAGAGCGCGGAAAGTGGCGTCGTCACTTTTCGTAGTAGTCGGCTAAATTTAGCGTCAATAACGGATGCGGCAGCTCCAGTGTCTACAAGGGCCGATGTGCGCACCCCATCTACAAACACGTCTACTACGTTTGATAGGCTTTGCTGAGGGCTTTGGCAGTTCGATAGCGTCGCAGCCCTTGCCTCTTGCACTGCGACTAGTTTTCCTGGTCTCATGCGACCGGACGAGGCCGCATAGGTGACAGTGAGCGGCGTCATGGGGACGGTCAACGACGGGTAGATGGACGTGGGCGTGACGTCGGTGACATAGGCGGGTCGTAATATGGGCGGCTGGACTGGTTTGTGACGGCTGATCCGACTCGAGGCGGCTGCACGCGATTGCAATAGCGGGCGCCGTGACCGGCGCAACCGCACGCGAAGCAGATAGGGCGGTTGTCGGAAGTGCGCCATCGGTTTGCCGGGCTAGGTCCCATCCGCGTCGCAGGACGCGAGGAACGGGGCGGCTGCTGATATGACGACTGCATGATGGGCTGCAATCGGGGCGTATGGATGAAGTCGGCGTACGCAGACGGCACACTCGCTTCGAAGGCCTGAGGCCTGGCAACGGCGGGGGCACCACAGGGAGCGCTGGGGACGGCCTGGCTACAACTTGCGCGTAACTGAGCGGTGCAGGCGCCGGAGGAAGCTGGTAGTATTCCGGCATGTCCTCCGCGATTTCCTACTCAATAGCCCGGGGTAGGGCAGGCAGCAGTGTGGTCGTCGGCTGTTTAACATGCTGTGGGTAAGAGAAGGCCAGTAGAGAGAACTGGCGGGCAACTTCCTCGTGCACGAATGACTTCATCTCGGCGAGCAAGACGGAAGTGGTCCGACACGACCGACAAGCCAGCGAGATCGGCGCCGCGTGATGAAAGTCGATGCGTCATCAGCCGCTGCCGGCGCAACTCCTCGTAGCTTTGCCACAGTGTGATGACCTCTGCCGCAGTGCGAGGGTTTTTGGCGAGTAGCATGGTGAAGGCATCGTCGTCGATGCCTTCCATGACGTTCCGGATCTTGTCGGCTTCAGACATGGTCGCGTTGGCTTTCTTGCACATGTCTAGCACGTCTTCAATGTAGCTCGCGAAAGACTGGCCGGACTGCTGGGCTCGTTCACGTAAACGCTGTTCGGCTTGCAGCTTGCGAACGGCAGGGAGGCCAAACACGTCGACGATGGCGGTCTTGAAAGTGGACCACGTAGCGAAATCGGATGCGTGCTTGTTGTACCATAGGTTTTCCACCCGCGAGGTAGAAAACAAGGTTCCTCAGTTTGCCTGCCTCGTCCCATTTGTTGGGGACGCTCACACGCTCGTAAATCGCGAGCCTGTCCTCGACGTCGGTGCCATCCTCGTCGGTGAAGACAGGAGGGTCGCGGATGCGGGGGACACCTGGACGTAACGTCGGTGGAAGAGGAAGTGTCCGCTGGGCGGCGTCTTGAGTCATGGTAGCAGGCACGGTACGGGATTGAAGCTCCAAGGGCGTCGAATACGGACCGTAGTTGCTTAAAAGGCTCAGCACTCTCGACCAAATTGTCAAGACGTTTATGAGCGGGCACTCGACGACGGCGCACGACAGCGACAGTCAAAGCGGGGCCGACTCTCTGCACGAGGGGCGTGCTCTAAGAGAAGAGGACGACCCACTAGAAGGCGCTAGAGAGGACGACCCATTACTGAGTAGGCTACAAAATAAACAAGAAAATATGCCACAAAAAACTTATAGACTGTGTGTAGTAGCAGTGGTGTAAATTATGAAAAGAACGCTATGACATATAGTTTTTTTTTCTTCCATTCGGCTGCTTACACGTATTTCTAAACTCTTGGAAATTCGCGCTTTTTTATCGTACGAGGACGGACTGAGTACACACACAAACACAGAGCGCAGACTAACAACTGTTTTATTTCAAGGCATTTTCCTCACATATATACCCAAGTGAAAGCATCACAAAAACCCGAAGCAAGATAAAATATTCTAATGGGCATGCGCATGACATATGAGTTAGTTTGTTCCTATGAAGTGGATTTCTTTTGAAGAAAGATTAATGGATGGTGCGCTGATACATTCGTCGGCATGTGCCTGTGTCATCATGTAAGATTCGGTTATAACTCGTTCCATTTTATCGTGTACCTGCGACAAGATTGTGGTTTTCTCGAAAAGCGGCTCACATTTACACTGCGAAACATGTGTTGCTAGATTTCCCGGATGCGTGATTAGTTGACAGTTATTTCGATGTTCTCTTAATCTTGTATTTAAACACCTTTCCGTCTGTCCGACGTATCTCCTACCGCATGTCAAAGGAATGTTGTAAACTACTTCCTTATTGCATTCCACAAACTTTCTAACGTGGTTTATACCGCAATTGTTACTCTGGCTTGTTCCCTTGCAGCCATTAACCCTTCGACACATTCCTATTAGTTTTTTCCGGAGCCGAGAAAACCAGTTCGACATTCTGTGCATTTGCAATCTTTTTTAGCTTGTGTGAGACTGTGTGTATGTATGGCAGAACTATTGGTCTTGCTTTTTCGGTAGCGGATCCCTCACTTTTACCATTCTTTTTCCGTTAATTGTTTTAACAGCTTTTCAGCCACTGACGCAATCACACAATCAGGAAATTCACTGCACTTCAGCCTTTCCACCTGTATGTTGACGCTCTGCGCTATTTTATGAGGACAGGATTTATGCACACTTTGCTTTAGACTAGAAAATGCTACGCCCCTTTTGATTAACTTTGAATGCGCAGAACTGTATCTCATGATGGCCTTAGTTCTCTTTGTTAAGTACATCCAACATGTATGATCACAATTGAAGAAAAATCTGAAGGTCTAGAAACTTTAAGAAGACTCAGTTGGCATTTCAAACGTGAATTCTAGCCCCGGAAACACTTCTGTGAACTTCTGCAAGATTTTTTCCACGTTAACGAATCCGATTTTTGTATGGTAGGCAAAGCAGGAAATCATCCACGTATCTAAAGCAAGCTTTCACGTGCATCTCATTAAAAAACGGTATTAAAAGTCGGTCTCCCTTGCCATAAAAGATTGCACAGCAAAGGAGCTAAGCATGAGCCGATTACCGGATTCCTTTTCGCTGCGCTACACACCACCTTCGTATTCAACAAAACAGTGAGTTGCAGATAGAGTTTAGAAGTTCAATAAAACCGTGCGCACTGGTTCCACATTGTTTTTCGAAGCTGTTTCACCAAACGACTCTATGCACTCTTCAACGGCTTGGATTTGCTGCCGGTTGTGGTGTATTGTAAAACATATCTTTAACATCAATAGAAAAACACATAATTGGCTCACTTTCCTTGAATGAATGCGATCACTTCCTCGGATCCACGTAGCATGCATGGGTCTTCTATTGGCAGAATAGACAGATGCGTTTTTAGGTACATAGCCACACATCGTTGCCATGTTCCTTGTCCTCGACGATCATTCGAAAAGGGGCGATTTCTCTTTATGCATCTTAATGCTTGAAACAACGGGTTTAGGGTGAGTTCACTACTTCCTTTTACTTTCGTTCGCTAGCTTGTTGAGGCCCAGTCTTTCACACGTTTTTACAGCAGATTTTGTACCTGCCTTTAGACTTTCTTTCGTCGGTAGTCAGAAGCTTCAAAATTCTTCATAATTGCTTCTGTCGCCTTTTGTTCATATTCATCTTTCTTCATCACCACGAACCTTGCGGACTTGTCCGTTAGCAGCAGCTTCAAGTTGGAGTGTGTGAGATAGTTGACTGTTTCTTTAACAGCACATCCTCGATTTTTCGGTTTTGAATACCGCATGACGCAGTCCATGCTTTCCGAGATTGTGGCGTCTATTTTTCCTTCTGGAACTCGATTAGCAATCGAATGTACGATTCCGATCAACTTTGCCGGTTTAACAGTGGCTTTTACCGCAAACTTTGGTCCCTTGTCGATCGTGCATTGCACCTTCACCGGTAGTTGACACTCCGAAAGATTAATATGGCCTTGTCCGTCTTCGCGTTTTTTCTTGGTTTTCCGAGGTAACGTCGAAAAGTTCTTTTTCCAGTTTTGCTCCCCAAGAGCTTCTGCCATCTTGTGAAAATGGCGTGTCATCATTTTTGAAGCTTCTCTTTCCAATACGTTGGCACACGTTACTTCAATGCATTGCCGAGAGAAACGTACCTGTCTCCAGCTTTCCGCTCGCAGGATCTTGCACAGCCTCCGAGCTGTTTTTTTCCGTAGGTGCCATTCTTCCTAGCACTGCTGAAATAACCGGCGATGTCAGACCGTTGTTCAATGCATATGTCAGAGTTCGAGTTCTTGCCCTTTCTTCTGCGATGCATTCCACGAAGAAGTACACACGAGGAAGAGGGGGGAGGTCAGGAACACGAAAGCCCGATGAACCAGAAATAATTGCAATTAGAGCAGCTACAGGGGGCTAGTTGGTGTTGCATCTTGGAAATTCGCGCTTTTTTATCGTACGAGGACGGACTGAGTACACACACAAACACAGAGCGCAGACTAACAACTGTTTTATTTCAAGGCATTTTCCTCACATATATACCCAAGTGAAAGCATCACAAAAACCCGAAGCAAGATAAAATATTCAAATGGGCATGCGCATGACATATGAGTTAGTTTGTTCCTATGAAGTGGATTTCTTTTGAAGAAAGATTAATGGATGGTGCGCTGATACATTCGTCGGCATGTTGTAACCGAATGTTATAACCGAATCTTACATGATGACACAGGCACATGCCGACGAATGTATCAGCGCACCATCCATTAATCTTTCTTCAAAAGAAATCCACTTCATAGGAACAAACTAACTCATATGTCATGCGCATTCCCATTTGAATATTTTATCTTGCTTCGGGTTTTTGTGATGCTTTCACTTGGGTATATATGTGAGGAAAATGCCTTGAAATAAAACAGTTGTTAGTCTGCGCTCTGTGTTTGTGTGTGTACTCAGTCCGTCCTCGTACGATAAAAAAAGCGCGAATTTCCAAGATGCAACACCAACTAGCCCCCTGTAGCTGCTCTAATTGCAATTATTTCTGGTTCATCGGGCTTTCGTGTTCCTGACCTCCCCCCTCTTCCTCGTGTGTACTTCTTCGTGGAATGCATCGCAGAAGAAAGGGCAAGAACTCGAACTCTGACATATGCATTGAACAACGGTCTGACATCGCCGGTTATTTCAGCAGTGCTAGGAAGAATGGCACCTACGGAAAAAAACAGCTCGGAGGCTGTGCAAGATCCTGCGAGCGGAAAGCTGGAGACAGGTACGTTTCTCTCGGCAATGCATTGAAGTAACGTGTGCCAACGTATTGGAAAGAGAAGCTTCAAAAATGATGACACGCCATTTTCACAAGATGGCAGAAGCTCTTGGGGAGCAAAACTGGAAAAAGAACTTTTCGACGTTACCTCGGAAAACCAAGAAAAAACGCGAAGACGGACAAGGCCATATTAATCTTTCGGAGTGTCAACTACCGGTGAAGGTGCAATGCACGATCGACAAGGGACCAAAGTTTGCGGTAAAAGCCACTGTTAAACCGGCAAAGTTGATCGGAATCGTACATTCGATTGCTAATCGAGTTCCAGAAGGAAAAATAGAGGCCACAATCTCGGAAAGCATGGACTGCGTCATGCGGTATTCAAAACCAAAAAATCGAGGATGTGCTGTTAAAGAAACAGTCAACTATCTCACACACACCAACTTGAAGCTGCTGCTAACGGACAAGTCCGCAAGGTTCGTGGTGATGAAGAAAGATGAATATGAACAAAAGGCGACAGAAGCAATTATGAAGAATTTTGAAGCTTCTGACTACGACGAAAGAAATCTAAAGCAGGTACAAAATCTGGCTGTAAAAACGTGTGAAAGACTTGGCCTCAACAAGCTACGAACGAAAGTAAAAGGAAGTAGTGAACTCACCCTAAACCCGTTTTTCAACATTAAGATGCATGAAGAAAATCGCCCCTTTCGAATGATCGTCGAGGACAAAGGAAAATGGCAACGATGTGTGGCTATGTACCTAAAAACGCATCTGTCTATTCTGCCAATAGAAGACCCATGCATGCTACGTGGATCCGAGGAAGTGATCGCATTCATCAAGGAAAGTGAGCCAATTATGTGTTTTTCTATTGATGTTAAAGATATGTTTTACAATACACCACAACCGGCAGCAATCCAAGCCGTTGAAGAGTGCATAGAGTCGTTTGGTGAAACAGCTTTCGAAAAACAATGTGGAACCAGTGCGCACGGTTTTATTGAACTTCTAAAACTCTATCTGCAATCACTGTTTGTTGAATACGAAGGTGGTGTGTACGCGCAGCGAAAAGGGAATCTGTATCGGCTCATGCTTAGCTCCTTTGCTGTGCAATCTTTTTATGGCAAAGGGAGACCGACTTTTAATACCGTTTTTTAATGAGATGCACGTGAAAGCTTGCTTTAGATACGTGGATGATTTCCTGCTTTGCCTACCATACAAAAGATCGGATTCAGTTAACGTGGAAAAAATCTTGCAGAAGTTCACAGAAGTGTTTCCGGGGCTAGAATTCACGTTTGAAATGCCAACTGAGTCTTCTTTAAAGTTTCTAGACCTTCAGATTTTTCTTAATTGTGATCATACATGTTGGATGTACTTAACAAAAGGAACTAAGGCCATCATGAGATACAGTTCTGCGCATTCAAAGTTAATCAAAAGGGGCGTAGCATTTTCTAGTCTAAAGCAAAGTGTGCAGAAATCCTGTCCTCATAAAATAGCGCAGAGCGTCAACATACAGGTGGAAAGGCTGAAGTGCAGTGAATTTCCTGATTGTGTGATTGCGTCGGTGGCTGAAAAGCTGTTAAAAACAATTAACGGAAAAAAGAATGGTAAAAGTGAGGGATCCGCTACCGAAAAAGCAAGACCAATAGTTCTGCCATACATACACACAGTCTCACACAAGCTAAAAAAGATTGCAAATGCACAGAATGTCGAACTGGTTTTCTCGGCTCCGGAAAAACTAATAGGAATGTGTCGAAGGGTTAATGGCTGCAAGGGAAGAAGCCAGAGTAACAATTGCGGTATAAACCACGTTAGAAAGTTTGTGGAATGCAATAAGGAAGTAGTTTAAAACATTCCTTTGACATGCGGTAGGAGATACGTCGGACAGACGGAAAGGTGTTTAAATACAAGATTAAGAGAACATCGAAATAACTGTCAACTAATCACGGATCCGGGAAATCTAGCAACACATGTTTCGCAGTGTAAATGTGAGCCGCTTTTCGAGAAAACCACAATCTTGTCGCAGGCACACGATAAAATGGAACGAGTTATAACCGAATCTTACATGATGACACAGGCACATGCCGACGAATGTATCAGCGCACCATCCATTAATCTTTCTTCAAAAGAAATTCACTTCATAGGAACAAACTAACTCATATGTCATGCGCATGCCCATTTGAATATTTTATCTTGCTTCGGGTTTTTGTGATGCTTTCACTTGGGTATATATGTGAGGAAAATGCCTTGAAATAAAACAGTTGTTAGTCTGCGCTCTGTGTTTGTGTGTGTACTCAGTCCGTCCTCGTACGATAAAAAAGCGCAAGTTTCCAAGATGCAACACCAACTAGCCCCTGTAGCTGCTCTAATAACGTATTTCTAAAAGCACACGTGGGGCACGCGGTTTGTTATAATTTCTTTCTAGGTCAGTGTATTTACAACACGATATTAAATCTGGCTTTCTTCCTCACTTTTTCTTGCTGTGGCAAGGCGTTACTATGCTGATGGCAGGCGCTACATATCCAGTAGGGTGTACGAATGGTTTTCTTGTAAGAGCATGTTTAAATTTCAATAGAGCGCGCAATAAAAGAAAATTGAAGATAGCGTTCTGTTATCTGTTTCTTCTGTTTTAGGGGCGTAGCTCCTTATAGCATCACCATGTCGGTCGTCGCTCCATCCGGCGTTCCCCCGCCGTCGCGTCTCCCGTATCATTCAATAGATGGCGCTGTCCCATAGAGATGCATGCAAACTGCAGTTGGGTGACAATATACTAGATGGCGCTGTCCCATATAGATGTGTGCAATATGACGGTTGGGTGAATGCACGCTAGATGGCGTTATAGGTGCCGCTGCTCTCAGATTGGCTGCTGCGCCCGTTATCTCTCATTCTCCATAATCGTCGCCATACATGGAGGAGTGCGCCTGCCGGATCGTGCTACTTGACGGACCATGGACGACGAGGAGCGCCGGGTGCGGAAGGCCGCGGCGCCTCGTGCTCGTCTGCAGGATCACGATGTGCGAGCTCGAGAGGCTGCCGCTAAGCGAGCGCAGCAGTAATCAAAACGACGTATCGCTTTGATTACTGGTGGGCGAAACCACTGAACATTTCACGGTGCAACTATGATTGCTTCAGGAGCTTTGCCCAAGCACTTCATCATTCACCCGTAGATATGCTGTAATATTTATTGCGCTCCTTATCGAAACTGAACTGCTGCAAATCACTATCCTTACTACAGTATCAGCTACGAAACGCTGTTCATGATACCCATTCTAATTGCAGCGAAAATGGGTACACTATACCACTGCTGAACGAACATTCATTGTACCCAGTATGTCTTATCAAGTGTTTTCAACGTGAGGCCCTTTTTACAAGCAATTACCGTAGGTTAATGTATAATTGTTAGCGAAACATGTGCCAACAAATGCTAGACATTTGCCACTTAAAGCACTATGATCTTGATTCCATGCTTGGTCAACACCACCTAGGTTACTGGTTAGGATCTGCGGTCCGGCCGGGCGGGGCCGGGTAGGCAAAAGTTTTTGTCGGCTTCGAGCCGGGCCCGGGCCTCGCTTTTGAATGACCGGGCCGTGTTCGGGCGGGTAAGCTTGAACGAGTTGCGGGCCCGGGCCGGGTCTGGGCCAAGAATAACGGCCCGTGCAGTGCTCCATAGTCTATCTATAACGAAGTATCACCTTTAGTACAGCGATTGGAAATTGTGGATGCCTCTTACAAAAAAATATATATACAACGCCTCCTGTCCTGAATGTGGGAACGAGGTCTTGCGATGTCCTGTCCACATCGAAAATGGCTACAAAGCAGCTGTCAATAAATCAGACGTCATTCTCGGTCAGCATGATGTCATCGCCCAGCCTCGTATGGAATGTAGAGAACACTGCGTCGTTCTGGCGGATCACGTGCATGGCAACAATGAATTGGAATGTCGAAAGACCACGTGCCAGCTGTCCGTATGCACGAGCTCCAGCGGACGGATGAACATTATATATGTAATAACTGATATATATATATATATATATATATATATATATATATATATATATATATATATATATATATATATATATATATGGGTTAATGACATCATAGTTGAAATCAAGAAGAAGAAATGGATATGGGCCGGGCACGTAGCACGTCGGCAGGATAACCGGTGGTCATTAAGGGTAACTGGCTGGATTCCAAGAGATGGCAAACGCGTGAGGGGGAGACAGAAAATTAGGTGGGCAGATGAGATTAAGAAGTTTGCAGGTATTACGTGGCAGCAGAAAGCACAGGACCGGGTTGATTGGCGGAACATGGGAGAGGCCTTTGCCCTGCAGTGGGCGTAGACAGGCTGATGATGATATATATATTGTAATGGCGAAGAACGACAACGGGGCTCTGGCGCGAGAGCAGGATGCGCGAAGAAGAGAAGAACGAGGTTGAGAATAAGAACAGCCGGTCCACGAACGGGCGTTGTCTCTTGTTTCTCTGTTTCTTCTTCACAATGGCGCAGTCTACGAACTATCAACCGTAAGAGCGCCCTCGTGGCTCATCGGCGCTGCGGACCTTCCCTCCAAGGAACGATTATGCAGCCCGTCTCGCTACTTCTGCCGGAAGCACCTGTGCCACCATTCAAGGACGGCGTCCAGGCCTCCTCAGTGGCTCAAGGGCAGGCTTTTCCCGGCGCCGCCACGACAGTACACGGCCTACCATTGCCTGGGAATACCATCCACGCTTCCCGCAGCGACAACGGCTTACTCGGTGCTCCATCGGCACCCGAGCCGCTTAGGGGTGCTGTCCAAGCTCCCTCGGACAAGGGTCCCTCCTCTGTGAGTACACCGATTGTGTCCAACTCCTCGGACGTCACCACTGGTTCCACGCGCGGCTCGCCCGAGAGCGCCGCCGAGCTTTCCGCCACCATCGCGCGACTCCGAGTCACGGTGAACGCCTTGGCAGCGTCAATCTCCGTGCTGTGTCCTGCCGCCTTGCCAGCACTGCACTCACTCAGTGCCGCGTTGGCCGCCGCCGCCTCGCAAGACCATGAAGAGAGCTCACCCGAGAGCCGCAGAAAGCTCCTGAATGCTCTCACGGAGCTCTCATACCAACTAGGCTGCTTGGCGTCGTCATGCTCCGGAGTTTCGGCTGGCGTATCACCATCACCGGCTGCCTGCGAACTACCGGAGTTCCGCGGCTTCCAGGACGACGCCGACCATTGGGTGGCCACCGTCAACGCTCTAGGAGCTCGGCAAGCGTGGACGGACCAACGGAAATGGTGCGTGGCCATTGACCGCCTTAGGCATGCTGCCGCGGCGTGGCATAGATTCGAAGGCGTGCGGCAGCATTCCTGGGCGGAGTGGAGCTTCAAGCTCATTGCTGCTTTTGGCCGGACGCCCTCCAACTTCTATGCGACCACCGAGGCCAATCTGACCGTTACCGAGGATGGAGCTCAGGAGGGGTTCCACCTCGGGGCGGCAGCTCGCGCGTTCAACAACCTGCCCTCCAGCGGACATAGAGCTCGCGAGGCGCAGCGCCCCCCTGGTACAGTTGTACCCTGTAGCTGCTCCACGGACAGCTTTACGGAGTGCCCTGCGGCAGTCATCCACACTAGCCGCAAGATGTCCTCCTCCCCACAGGTGTCAGACTCCGCGTCGATACCTGCCCCACAACGACCCTTGACACAGACCGTCTCCGAGCCACAGCAGCCGGCGAGCCGGCCTCCAAGTTGGCCAGTGCTAGAGTGCCTGGAGGCGTCGGCCTACTGTGTGACGACTTCACCTCCCTCGCTACAAGCCGGAGACGATGCACTATCCACCACTTCCGGTTTGGCCAACAGACAGGAGTCACATAATCCCCGGACGTCGCCGCAGTCATTGGCCGAGTGGGATGACTCTCGCCAATTGCCAAGTGCCGGCTCCATAAAAGAACCTGAAATGCCTATGCCCATGCCGCCTGTAATCGAGAACCTACCGGTGCAACCCATGTTTGCACCTGATTGCAATGGGTTTGACCAGTATGGCTTGAGCGCACGTCGCACATTGTCAAGAACCACCAGCTCGTTCACCAGTACGACATCAGCGATACCGCAAGAGCACGACTTGCCTCACAAGCCAGTACGTGAACTCTGCTCTGCGATGCCACAGATGTCTAGTGGAACATCCCGTCGCCCCTTCACGCACAGCAAACGGCGCAGAAGTCCCCGCTCAGTGTGGAATGTCGTGGCACTGCAGCCCAGATGCGCTGCCGTGTCTTCCCAGCTGCGACGGGATAGTCATGATGATCTGCAACCGATGCGACAACTCCGCATCAGCCAGTACCACCTGCTAGCTCCATATTCTACAGGTGACCACATGCATTCACAGCGTGGAAGAGACCTGCAACGACCACCCCGGTACAGCCAGTGTCGTCCACCAGAATGTTTGGCAGCTCAGCAGGACAAGTCACGGCGTATACAACACCGACCACTGCGACACAGTCAATGCCGCCCGCCTGAACCACGTTTGGCACCTCATGAAACGAAGTCACTGCGTGGCCGAGATCGGCCACCTCGATGCAGCCAGTGCCGCCCACCAGAGACACTGTCGGCAGCTGCGGCCGCTCGCAGTCGTGGCCGAGTGTAATGGCGAAGAACGACAACGGGGCTCTGGCGCGAGAGCAGGATGCGCGAAGAAGAGAAGAACGAGGTTGAGAATAAGAACAGCCGGTCCACGAACGGGCGTTGTCTCTTGTTTCTCTGTTTCTTCTTCACAATATATATATATTGTAGCGAAGCGATCGAACTTGGTAATGGGTCGTCCTCTCGAACACCTCCTAGTGGGTCGCCCTCTTCGGCTCTTTTCGAAGAGAACGCAACTCGCGCTGAGAGTCGGCCTCGCCTTGACTGTCGCTGTTGAGTATCGTCACCGGTAATAAACCTCTTTATAATTTGGTGGAGAGTGCTGAGCCTTCACAACTTCGGCCCTCGTTCGATGCCCCTGGCTCTTCGATCCCGTACCTTGCCGCCTGCCATGTCTCAAGACGCCTCCCAGGAAACGACCCCGCCCGCACCGACATGTCCCGGTGTCCCTCGTATTCGCGACCCTCCAATCTTCACTGGCGCCGATGGTACCGACGTGGAGGACTGGCTCGCCATTTACGAGCGCGTGAGTGTCCCCAATAAATGGGACGAGGCCGGAAAATTGACTAACCTGGTTTTCTACGTCGCGGGTGTGGCGGGCCTGTGGTACAACAACCACGCATCCGATTTTACGACGTGGTCCGACTTCAAGACCACCATTATCAACGTGTTCGGCCGACCTGCCGTTCGTAAGCTCCAGGCCGAACAGCGCTTACGTGAACGCGCTCAGCAGACCGGTGAATCATTCACCAGTTACATTGAAGACGTCCTCGACTTCTGTAAGAAAGCAGACGCCACCATGTCCGATTCTGACAAGATCAGGCACATCATGAAAGGCATCGACGACGACGCCTTCACCATGCTGCTCGCCAAGAACCCCAGCACAGTGGCAGAGGTCGTCACGCTCTGCCAAAGCTATGAGGAGCTGCGCCGGCAGCGATCGATGACCCGTCGCTCTCCATCACGCGACGCCGAGCTTGCTGGCTTGTCGACCATACCCGACCACTCCGCGTTGCTCGCAGAGATCAAGACCTTCGTGCGCGAGGAAATCGCGGGCCAGTTCTCTCTGCTGGACATTGCTCGCCCTCGGTACGCTCAACAGCCGTCGACCACCCTTCTGCCTCCCCTCCGTCGAGCAATTGAGCAGGAAATCGCGGAGGTCATGCCCGAGTACCACCAGCACCATCCGGCTCCTGCACCTTTGAGTTACGCCCAAGTTGTCGCAAGACCGCCCCCATCAATCGCTACGGTTGCCCCACACATTTACGCCGAAGCCTCCACTCGACCTCACTCTTTCGAAGCTGATGTACCGGTAGCCTTCGCCGACGTCACGCACAGGCCACGACTGCAGCCCACCATGCAGTCCTATCAGTTGCCGCCCCGTCAATCCCGTCCTGCACCATGGGCGGGCACTGCCCCAGCTAACCGATGGCGCACACCTGACAAACGCCCCATATGCTTCGCATGCGGTTACGCTGGCCACGTGGCGCGCTATTGCAATCGCGTGCAGCCGCCTAGAGACGTGTCGCCTGCCACCATCCAGTCGAACCGGCCTTATTACGACCCACCTACGCCTCCGTCGCCGCCGCCTCGCCCAACTGCATCTACCCGCCGTTCACCGTCACCACGACGCCGCTCGCTGTCACCGATGCGGCCACGTTCGGTCCCCCGAGACCAGGAAAACTAGTCGTGGCAGTCCACGAGGCAAGGGCTGCGACGCTATCGAACTGCGAAAGCCCTCAGCGAAGACCATCGAACGTGATAGACGTTTTTGTGGACGGTGTTCGCGCCTCTGCCCTTATCGATACTGGAGCCGCCGTATCCGTTATGGATGCTAAACTAAGCCGCCTGCTACGAAAAGTGACGACGCCGCTTTCCGGGCTCTCCCTCCGTACAGCCAGCACCCAAAATATTCACCCGACGGCGGTATGCACAGCCCGTGTCATCATTCAGGACGCTCTGTACGCCGTCGAATTCATCATAATTTCTTCATGCTCTCACGACGTCATCCTGGGATGGGATTTTCTCGCCCGCCACGACGCCGTCATTCATTGCGCACCAGCCGAATTAGAGCTCTCACCATTCTCACATTTGACACTGGCAGACAGTACATCGGCTGCGACCAAGGTATTCGTCAAAGACGACATCACAGTTCCTGCGAATTCGTCAACGGCTGTGTCAGTATATTGCACCGGTCTCTGCGACGCCGTTGCACTTCTTTCTCGATGTGACCGCATTTTCACTAGGAAAGGCTTGCTGGTGCCATTTGCGACCGTGGAATTCACTCAGGGCGACACGGATATTTTTGTCACCAGCCCATCCCCGTTCATGGTTACGTTGGTGCGAGGGGAATGTCTCGGCAGAGCGGAACCCCTCGAAGACGCACAACTTATGGACGCACCGGGTGACACGCACTGCGCCAGCTCCCGTACGCTCAGTGCTGTTTCCACATCTGATTCGTCATCCGCTGATGTATTTCGTTCCTCGATTGCTGACAACCTTACGTCGGTTGAGCGTTCCCAGCTTCTATGCCTGTTGGAAGAATTTCGTTCTTCGTTCGATGTCGCGCAAACTCCTCTCGGCCGCACGTCTGCTGTCACCCATTTGATCGACACTGGCGCTCAACCACCACTGCGGCAACGTCCATATTGCGTATCTCCAGCAGAGCGTCGTGTAATTAACGAGCAAGTCGACGACATGCTTCGCCGCGACGTTATTCGACCCTCAAACAGTCCGTGGGCCTCTCCTGTCGTTCTTGTTGCGAAGAAGGGCGGCTCTGTGCGGTTCTGTGTGGACTACCGACGACTAAACAAGATCACCCGTAAGGACGTTTATCCCCTACCTCGAATAGACGAAGCCATTGACAGCCTGCAAGGAGCGGAATTCTTTTCATCGCTTGATTTGCGCTCAGGGTACTGGCAAGTTCCCATGGCTGATGACGCTCGACCGAAGACAGCCTTTGTCACGTCGGATGGCTTGTACGAATTCAACGTCATGCCGTTTGGGCTGTGTAATGCGCCCGCGACCTTTGAGCGCATGATGGATACCGTTCTGCGCAACTTAAAATGGCACACGTGCCTGTGTTACCTCGACGACGTGGTAGTTTTCGCCCCGGACTTCTCCACGCATCTTCAACGCCTATGGGATGTGTTGACGCGTTTGAGCGACGCCGGGCTACAACTGAATCTATAGAAGTGCCGATTTGCAGCACGGCAGCTGACAATACTGGGCTACGTCGTGTCCAAGGACGGAATTCTCCCCGATCCAGCCAAGCTTCTGGCCGTGTCAGAGTTCCCCAAACCTACGTCGGTCAAAGAACTGCGCAGTTTCGTAGGACTATGCTCCTACTTTCGGCGCTTCATCCGCAACTTCGCGACTATTATATCGCCGCTGACGAAGCTCCTTGTCAGCAACGGGCCCCTCAATTCGTGGTCGTCAGAGTGCGATGACGCTTTCGCAAAGCTCCGTAGTTTGTTGACGTCTCCTCCGATACTACGCCACTACGACCCTACGGCCCCCAGAGAAGTACACACGGACGCCAGCGGTGTTGGCCTCGGCGCTGTCCTTGCGCAGCGCAAACCTGGGTTCCCGGAATACGTCGTGGCATATGCAAGTCGTACGCTTACTAAAGCTGAGACCAACTATACCGTTACGGAGAAAGAATGCCTGGCAATCATATGGGCCCTTACGAAGTTTCGACCTTATTTGTATGGTCGCCCATTTGATGTCGTCACCGACCATCATGCACTATGCTGGTTGTCGTCCTTGAAGGATCCCTCAGGCCGTCTCGCCCGGTGGGCACTTCGCCTGCAAGACTACGACATCCGTGTGCTGTACCGCAACAGACGCCAGCATGCTGACGCCGACGCCCTGTCCCGCTCTCCCTTGCCTGACGACAATGCCCACAGCTCAGTGTCTCACATAGTTGTAGCTTTAATCGAGGTTCACACCATCGCTACCGAACAGCGCAAGGATCAATGGATTGCCTCACTGATAGACTTGCTGACCGATCCATCGGCCACACCATCCTCTCGCGGATTGCGTCCTCAAGCCCACCATTTCGCCGTTCGCGACGACCTCCTCCACCGACGCAATTACGACGGCGACGGTCGCCAGTGGCTACTAGTAATACCCCGCAGTCTGCGTTCTCACATATGCGAGTCGTTCCACTCTGACCCGCAGTGTGCACACTCTGGGGTATCGAAAACCTACCACCGTATTCGCCAACGGTACTTTTGGCGAGGAATGTACCGCTTCGTGCAGAAGTTTGTTCGCTCCTGCATCGATTGTCAGCGCCGCAAAACTTCAACGCACCTGTCGTGCAGGTCTGCAACCTCTACCTTGCCCCGACCGGCCGTTTGGGCGCGTTGGCATCGATTTGTACGGGTCACTTCCTCTGACGTCCGCTGGTAATCGCTGGGCCATCGTCGCTGTAGAGTACCTCACGCGATACGCTGAAACTGCCGCCCTCCCTGCGGCTACAGCGCGCGATGTGGCCTCCTTCCTGCTCCACCGATTCATGCTGCGTCACGGTCCACCCCAGGAGCTGCTGAGTGATCGAGGCCGTGTTTTCTTGTCGGAAGTCGTCGAAGCCATTCTCAAAGAGTGCAACGTTGTTCACCGCAAAACTACTGCTTACCATCCGCAGACGAATGGCCTCACCGAACGTTTTAACCGCACGCTCGGCGACATGCTCTCGATGTACGTCGCCGCCGACCACACAGATTGGGATGTCATTCTGCCCTTCGTTACGTACGCCTACAATACCGCCCCTCAGAGCACTACTGGTTTCTCACCCTTTTTCTTATTGTATGGCAGGCACCCGTCGCACACAATCGACACAATCCTTCCCTACAAGGCGGATACATCTGATTGTGCGCCTATTTCTGACACAGCCAGGCTTCCTGAAGAGTATCGCGAGCTTGCAAAGGCCTTTACAACGCACGAACAAGAGCGGCAGAAGAGCCTTCGCGGTGGCACCACCACTTCTGAGTCCACGTTCCTCCCCGGAGCGCTCCTATGGCTCTCGGTCCCTACCACTGCAACCGGCCTCTCTTCAAAACTGCTGCCGAAATACGAAGGCCCCTACCGTATCGTCGAACACACATCCCCGGTCAACTACCTGATCGAACCCATAGAACCATCTTCGGACATGCGCCGTTGAGGGCGCGACATTGTCAACGTGGAGCGCCTGAAGCCCTACCACGACCCCCTCATAGTGACAAGTTGCTAGGTCGCCAGGCGGCTCCCTTTTCGTACCCGGGGTAATTGTAGCGAAGCGATCGAACTTGGTAATGGGTGGTCCTCTCGAACACCTCCTAGTGGGTCGCCCTCTTCGGCTCTTTTCGAAGAGAACGCAACTCGCGCTGAGAGTCGGCCCCGCCTTGACTGTCGCTTTTGAGTATCGTCGCCGCTAATAAACCTCTTTTCAATATATATATATATATATATATATATATATATATATATATATATATATATATATATATATATATATATATATATATATATATTGTGGGGTTCCCCGTCCACTCCAATGAACTTGGGCCATTTGTCGATGTAACTCAAAAGAAGATTTATTACTAAAGCTTCAAAAACTGTTAGCGCAACAAATGACAATACGTGTAAAAGCAACTTCACGAACACTTCCGCGTCGGTCCCGCTAACCCTGGCCTCGGCGAACCGCACGCCGCGCACACACGCCCACCTCACGGCAGTTCGCCGGCAACTCCCCCCTGGCCGCTCGCCGTGCCTGTTTATGAAGCATGTCCTCATCCGCACGCATGCGCAGTGGCCCTCGCTGGCGTGTCTTGTCACCGACGGGGCGGACGAGGGCGAGGGTTCTTATCCGCGATCCCCACAATATATAATATTCAAACGGGAGTGTTGTGCTTCGAGCCAGGTTTACACGTTGCGTCGCGGAAGGGTTCTTGTAAGGCAGGTCAGGCTACTAGCGAGCGCGAGCAACAACCACAGTGACCGATTGTCGTCTTCCTCTTTCATAACAGCGAAGCGTCTCTCATTCGAATTCAGTACAATTTTTCCCCCCGCAATACGGAGCTATCCTGGCGACCTAGGGCCCCGAAAACACAGGAGGATTGTAGCTTTGTTTCAGTCTGGACACGTGAATGATTTCCTGGCGACGACGGCGATGGTCAGAAGACGGTTCTAGTGGCTCGATGAGGTAGTTCACTGGCGAGATCTGCTGAAGTACACGATATGGACCGTGGTACTTGGGGACCAGCTTGTTGGAAAGGCCAGGAGGAGTCGACGTCACACGCAGCCAAACGAGCGAGCCAGGATCGTAGGAAGTAGTGGTAGTGGACACGTCGTGGTGGTGCTTCTGGCGCCCCTGGTCATGTGTTGTGAATGAGCGTGCAAGTTGGCGGCATTCTTCAGCATATGTAGCTGCTTGGGATAGAGTTGTGGTCTCTGAGGCATCGGGTTGGTACAAAAGAATAGTGTACATAGTACAAGAAGGCTCACGTCTGTAAAGGAGGAAAAAGGGGGAGAACCGAGTAGCGCTTTGAATGGCGGTATTATAAGCGAAAATAACAAGCTGTAGTAGTCGATACAAATTGGAGTGCTCTGAAGAAATGTACAAAATAAGCATGTCACCGACAGTACGGTTAAAGCGTTCTGTCATTCCACTGGTTTGAGGGTGATAGGCGCTTGTGGTTCGGAGCACGACGCGGCCCTCGCGCAGCAATGCTGTGATCACGTCTGAGAGAAACACACGACCGCGATCGCTCAGCAACTCTCGAGGGGCGCCATGACGAAGGACGAGATTGTGGAGAATAAAAGTGGCAACGTCTTTTGCTGTAGACGAAAGAAGGGGTGAAGTTTCGGCGTACCGTGTGAGGTGGTCAACGGCAACGATTATCCAACGGTTATGCCTGCAGTGCTGGGAAGGGGACCGTAGATGTCGAGGCCGACGCGGTCGAACGGTCGGGCGGGGCATGGCAAAGGTAACAAGGTGCCGGCGGCGTGTTGAGGGGGAGTCTTGCGTCCCTGGCACGAGCAACATGCCCGGACGTACTGTCGAATGAAACAGAACATGCCACGCCTGTAATATCGAAGCCTGATTCGAGAATAAGTTTTCAGGAAACCTGCGTGGCCGCATTGTCGTGGAACGTGGAACAAATTTCCGACCGGAGGTGACGCGGAATCACGAGTAACCACTTACGGCCGCCGGGTGTGTAATTTCGGCGGTACAGGACGTCTTCGCGAGTGGTGAAGTGCTCGGCTTGCCGACGCAATTTCCGAGAAGATGGAGTACTGGTTCGACCAGACAGAATATCTAGAATGGAAGCAAGCCAAGGGTCCTTGCGTTGCTCAGAGGGCATGTCGGCGATAGTGAGGGCGGTGGTATCGCAGGTAGTATGTGTGAAGCTGACAGAGTCAGGAGACAGGGACGAGCACAAGAGGGCGTCTGTGTCTGAATGCTTGCGGCCAGAGCGATACACCACGCGGATATCATATTCTTGGAGCCGTAACGCCCATCGGACGAGGCGACCACTTGGATCTTTTAGTGACGACAACCAGAACAGGACATGGTCAGTAATTACGCAAATTGGCGTCTGTACACGTAAGGCCGAAATTTGTCTATCGCCCGGATAATGGCAAAGCATTCCTTTTTAGTGAGAGAATAGTTACTTTCGGCTTTGGTAAGACTTCGGCTTGCGTAGGCAACAACGTACTCTTGGAAGCCATCTTTCCGTTGCGCAAAAATAGCGCCTAGCCCGACACCGCGAGCGTCTGTGTAGATCTCAGTGGGTGCAGATTGGTCGAAGTGTCGCAGAATAGGAGGTGATGTGAGGATGCTGCGCAGTTCGTCGAAAGCGTCGTCACAAGGGGCAGACCATGCCGAAAGATCATTAGAGCCAGCGAGGAGCTTGGTCAAAAGAGCGATGACGGTAGCGAAATTGTGGACAAAGCCGGAAGTAGGAACAAAGGCCGATGATGCTTTGGAGCTGTTTCATGGTACTTGGCTTGGGAAACGCTGAGACGGCTGTTAGTTTGCTGGGACCAGGAAGAATACCGTGCTTCTAAACCACATGCCCTAGGATCGTAAGCTATCGAGCGGCAAAATGGCACTTCTTGAGGTTCAGTTACAGTCCCGCGGCGGAGAGGCAAGCAAGAACTTGCTCGAGGCGGGTTAAATGGGACGAAAAATCGGTAGAAAAGACGACAATGTCGTCTAAATAACAAAGGCAAATATTCCATTTGAGGCCTCGAAGGATCGTGTCCATCATACTGTAACGATGGTATGGATTTATTTACAGGCTGAGAGTAATGAGAGATGTTTGGTGCAGCGCAAGGGACAGGACGGTCAGCCCCACAACGGCTCGCTCCTCGTGCGCCCTTCTCCTTCCTCTTCTTCTTGGCTCCAGCGAACTCATGCAGCGTGACAATTTCCCCGGGCGCAGACGAAGCTCTCCGAGCGAGTTACGTAGCCCGATGGTGGTAATGCTTTAGGCGGGCAACATGTACTGCTTGGGTTCTACGTGACCGCCGGTTGTCAGAGGACACTTTGGCGATGACGAACGTGACGTCACTCAAACGTCTCAATATGACGTATGGTGCGGTATACCTGGACAAAAACTTCGTGCACAATCCTTTTTTCCGCACAGGCGTCCAGAGCAAAACAAAGTCTCCACGAGCAAATGTGACAGGCGTGTGTCGAGCGTCATAACGAGTTTTGGCTCGATCTTGTGACAAAATAGTCCTGAGGCGTGCCAGTCGACGAGCTTCTTCAGCACGACATAAAGTCCGGGCTACTGAGAAGTCTTCATGCGGAGACCAGGGAAGTATCGTGTCGATAAAGCTTTGGGGATGGCGAGCGTAGAGCAAGAAGAAAGGCGCATACCCGGTGACTTCGTGCTTCGCCGTGTTGTATGCGTACGTAACAAATGGCAAAACAGAGTCCCAATTTTTGTGGTCATTGGACACATACATGGCAAGCATGTTGGTCAAGGTGCGATTCGTGCGCTCAGTCAGGCCGTTTGTTTGAGGGTGGTAAGGCGACGAATGCCGATAGTCAGATCCACAAAGGCGTAATAGTTCTTCAACAACATCCGCTGTAAACTGTCGTCCTCGGTCACTAATCACAACACGCGGAGCACCGTGGCGAAGAATGACAGAGTGCAGCAGGAAGAATGAGACGTCAGCTGCTGTAGCGGAAGTGAGCGCCGCCGTCTCAGTATATCGCGTCAGGTAGTCCACACACACTATAATCCACCGACACCCAGCAGATGACTTAGGGAAGGGGCCAAGCAAATCGACGCCGACCTTTTCAAAGGGAAGGGTTGGTGGCTTAACTGGCTGCAAGGCACCCGCCTGAGGCGTTGTTGGTTGTTTGTGACGTTGGCAAATAGCACAGCTGGCAACGTACTGTTTTGTTGTCTTCCAGAGCTTGGGCTAGTAGAAACGCTGACGCACACGGTGCAGCGTCCGAGCGAAGCCTAGGTGACCTGATGTAATGTCATCGTGCATGGCGCGAAGGATCTCGGGTCTAAGATTCTGGGGCACGACGAGGAGGAGTGGAGCACCTTCAGCGGAATAGTTCTTCTTGTACAATAAACCTGCGGATATGGCGAAAGGTGAACTCCGTGCTGCTGACCGAGCGGCATCAAGAAGAATCCTTACGGAAGGGTCTTGCTCCTGTTCACGCTTGAAGGCGGCGGCATCGGGAAACTCCGTGGATATTCCGAAAAGATATTCGTCCAAGTCATCCTCCCCATCTCGGGTGCTTGCTGGCGGAAGTCGAGATAAACAGTCAGCGTCGGTGTGACAGCGACCACTCTTGTATGTTACGGAAAAGTCGTATTCTTGCAGCCGTAATGACCAGCGAGCTAACCGGCTGGTGGGGTCGCGTAGTCCAACCAACCAGCAAAGTGAATGGTGGTCGGTGACTATCCTGAAGGGACGGCCGTAAAGGTATGGTCGAAACTTCTGAATGGCGAACACTACCGCGAGGCATTCCATTTCGGTGACGGTATAGTTCCGTTCTGCCTTTGTGAGTGTACGGCTTGCATAGGCGATGACTTGTTGGCGTCCGCTATGTATCTGTACAAGTACCGCTCCAATGCCCACACCACTAGCATCGGTGTGAAGCTCAGTTGGTGCCTCAGGATCAAAATGGCGTAAAATTGGAGCAGAGGTAAGTAAAAACTTTAGCTCACTGAACGCAGACTGGCACTCAGCAGTCCATGCGAAGGGTGTGTCCTTGTGAAGCAGAGACGTGAGTGGATGAGCTAGACGTGCAAAGTCCTTGATGAAACGTCGGAAATACGAGCACAGCCCAAGGAAGCTGCGGAGGTCTTTCACTGTCTTCGGTTGCTCGAAGTCTCGGACGGCGGCAAGCTTCTGAGGGTCGGGACGGATACCTTCCTTGTCGACAAGAAAACCAAGGACAAGCGTTTCACGCTCACCAAAGTGACACTTTTTCGAGTTAAGGATCAGTCCCGCACGGCGGATGCAGTCGAGAATAACTTCAAGCCGTTGGTTGTGCTCGTAGAATGTCTTGCCGTAAATGACCACGTCGTCAAGGTAGCACATGCATATTTCCCATCGGAGGCCGCGAAGGATCGTGTCCATGAATCGCTCGAAGGTTGCCGGAGCATTACACAAGCCAAAGGGCATTACATTAAACTCAAAGAGCCCATCCGGCGTAATGAAAGCGGTCTTCTCTTTGTCTTGTGGGTTCATAGGTATTTGCCAGTAGCCTGAGCGCAAGTCGACAGATGGAAAGTATGAAGCGGAATGTAGGCAGTCTATGGCATCGTCTATTCGTGGGAGCGGATAGACATCCTTTTTCGTTACTGCGTTTAGGCGTCTATAGTCGACGCAGAATCGCCACGAATCATCCTTTTTCTTGACCAGTATAACGGGAGCTGCCCAAGGACTACAGGACTCTTGGATGACACCTTTCTGTAGCATCTCCTTAACTTGGTCATCGATCACCTTCCTCTCGGTGGGAGAGACGCGGTAAGGCTTCTGTCGAATGGGGGCTGCGGCCCCAGTATTGATGCAGTGGTGCACGCGGGACTGCGGTGGTGAATGCAGACGCTCAGGTTGTGCAAAGTCAAAGACTGAGGCATAGCGCACAAGAAGCTCGTGGAGCGTGCGTTGGTCGGACGAGGGGAGCGACTTGTTGATCATGCCGTTGAACTTTGACGAGTGGTCAGAGAGTGGGGAAGTTTTAGTTTTGTCGGTAGTGACAGCAACTGCACGAATGCCCACAGCGGTATCTTCTTCAAAGTACGCTAACTTCAACCCAGCAGGTAAAATAACGGACTCGGAGGACACGTTCACCGTCCACACGTGAGTAGAACCGCCTACGAGTTGGACAAGTGAGCGAGGGACTATAAGGCTTTTCTTTAGCGTGTTAGAGTAGTCCGGCTCAATCAGTCCACAGGACAAACCTTCACGCGGGCGAGATGAAGTAACTGGAACAAACTTTGCTGTTCGCGCAGGCAAAAGCACATCACTGGACACGGAAAATACCTCAACTCGATCAGATGGCATTTCGTCACAAGCATGTGGTAGTAGATCAGTTCGCAGGGAAATTTCACCAGCTCTGCAGTCTAATGTCGCTCCACAGTCTCGCAAAAAGTCGATTCCAAGAATCACGTCATGAGTAGCGCGTGCTAGCACGGTGAATTCAGTTCGAAACTCTTGTTCACCCACGGTAATCAAAACTGAACATACTCCAACAGGTCGCAACAATTCGCCGCCAACTCCACGAAATGTGGACTTCCCGTCCCAGGCAAACATCACTTTTTGTCCTAGGCGATTCTTGAAAGAAAGGGACATCACAGACACGGAAGCACCAGTATCTACTAAGGCAACAGTACTAACACCCTCAATACAAACACACACTTTGTTCTTTGACATGACGACAGGCGGAGGAATTTGCGAAGATGACCGTCCTGCGACCTCATCTCCATCGGTCGCACCAGCTAGTTTCCCAGCTGGGGTGGTGTAGGCGGGCGGCGCGGTGATGGCGATCGACGCGTCCGGGTTGGTGGCGGAGTCAGGCTGCGGTCAGACACCGGAGACGAATTCCTGGGCATGTATTCCCGCGGTGGCAGACGAAAAGGGGTAGCCGGGGCAGATGGTTGCCAGGGTGCGGCGTCTTGCATGCGAAGCGGATACGCACGATCTCTTGCAGTGCGTTGCGGACGACGTCTGCAGTACCTCGAGATGTGTCCCTGAACACCGCAATTGAAGCAGACAGGTGGGTTGCGGTGGTTCTCGTTGTTGTAGGAGACAGGTCTCCTGGGCATTACGTAGTCGGAAGACACTCGCCGAGGCGGCACGTCCTGTCGACGCGTAAAAGTCGTCACTTGAGGCTGTGTCATGGTGCTCTCCATATGGACGTCATCGCGGTTGGTGTATGCAGGTCGTGACCAGGAGACCGGTACTTCCGGATAGCGCTCATCCAATGCACACTGGTGACACACGCGGTTGGCATCTCCACCTTGAAAGTGAGCTAGTTCGTCTCTGACAACACGCCGTATCATAGCGGCGAGGTCGTCAGAGGAAGAGATGTCTACACTTGCTACATTCGTGACGTTGTCCAGTCGGCCGAACTTCGGAAGTACCCGCCGTGTTTTGAGAGCTTCAAAGGCACGGCAGTGACGCCTCAAGTCGGATGGCGTCGCGACATCTTCCTTAGAGATAAGAAAATTATAAACATCTTCGGCAATTCCCTTGAGCAAATGTCCCACCTTGTCCTCATCCGACATGTTTGGATTCACTATACCACATAGCTTCAGGATCTCTTCTATGTAGGTCGTGCACGTCTCTCCAGGTAGCTGTGCTCGCCGGGAAAGTGTCTGCTCGGCCTTTTTCTTTTTGGAGAGCGAATCACCGAAGCACTTCTTTATCTCGTCTACGAAGGTCTCCCAAGTTGTCAGCACATCCTCATTGTTGTCAAACCACAGAAGTGCAGTTCCGGCAAGGTACAGGACAACATGCGAGAGTTGTGCAGAGGCGCTCCATTCATTAAGGCGGCTCACCCTCTTATAGTGCCGCAACCAGTCGTCGACGTCCTCATCTTCTCTTCCCGAGAATGTGCGCGGCTCCCGATAAGGGGTGCAGCCCGCCTGTCTTGGGCGAGCAGTCTCTTGTGCGGTTCTTTCATGGCCATCATCACGTCTGTCCGCGTCATTCATGGTAACGTCTCCCGGTGGTAGCCCGGCCAACCGTTTACTGCGTCGAGGGGGCGGTAGAGCTCGGTCGTCCAGTGTTACGTACCCCGCACGTCCACCAAAACGGTAACGATGGTATGGATTTATTTACAGGCTGAGAGTAATGAGAGATGTTTGGTGCAGCGCAAGGGACAGGACGGTCAGCCCCACAACGGCTCGCTCCTCGTGCGCCCTTCTCCTTCCTCTTCTTCTTGGCTCCAGCGAACTCATGCAGCGTGACAATACTTTCGAAAGTAGCAGGCGCGCTGTGGTTAATTTCGAAGGTCAGCTTTGTGTACAGCGCAAGGGTGTCTGTATTGGGTCCTCGCTCACTCCGATTCTGTCTGACCTGTATCTCAGCGTCTTTGACACACGTGTGAACAGCTCTCTTCTCCATTCTATCCCGGTTACCGTTCTCAGGTATGTGGATGACTACCTCGTCGGGTTGTTAATGAAGTGGCAGGTCCAATGCTAGAGCGTACAGTAGAAGCAATAGTAGATACCTTCAGAAGCACATCGCAGACGCTAAAATTTACGTGCGAGCAGCCTAGTGATGGTAGCATTCGCTTTCTAGACTTAAAGCTAACTTTGATGAACACACACGCGTGCTGGGAGTACAGGCCACGGACGACGAAACGGCTGATTTCATATGACAGTGCCCATTCTAAGTTAGTGAAGAAGGATGACGCGATGACGTGCTTAAAGGAAGCACTAAGTAAGTCATGTGCTCACAGAGTAGAATCAAGCTTTCAAAATCAGCTAACCAGGCTGACCCAAACCGGTTTTCCTTCATTTTTAGTTTCCAGCGTATGCGAGACGCTTCTTCAAAAGCTCAAAAAGGAAAGGCAGGCGGGTAGCAGAGAAAAAATAGCAGAGAAAAGGAGGGTGCATGTTATCCCCTATCAGGGGCGTAGCCAGAAATTTTTTTCGGGGGGTTCAACCATACTTTATGTATATATACGCAAGCAAAACTGAAAAATTTCGGGGGGGGTTGAACCCCCCCAACCCCCCCCCCCTGCTACGCCCCTGTCCCCTATTGGCATAGGGTTTCGCTCGCACAATCTGAAGAGTGTTGCGCAAAGGAATATTGTGAATCTTGTTTTCAGTGCCCCATGTAAATTGTCTAAGATTTGCCCAATGATGAACATAGTGAGACCGGATCTTTGCACTAAGAACACACGATACAGTACAGCCTATGCAAGAAATATGTTGTCTATGAAGCGCCGCTGACATGCAACAAAGTTTATATATGTCAAACGGGGCGCTGCTACAATGACAGGGCACGTGAGCACAGCTGGACTGTAAATAACAACGCGGGAGGGCCTATGTCGGAGCACTGTAAACGCTGCAACTGCGAACCAATTCTTAATCAGACAAAATTCTTGGCCCGATCTGGTGATAGATTAGAGAGGCAGATCCTCCAAACGTTTTGCATTGCGCATGCCGGAGACAACTGCATCAGTTGCGCGTCAGTAGCACTCCTAGAAAAAGAGATTATCTTTTTCTCGCGATAGAGCCTGAGCATGTGATGATGTGACGTGTGGTGTTTACATGTATAAGTATCAGCGTTTCCTGAAATAAACTTCAGTTGTTAGTTTGCGCTTGTCTGTTTAAGTGGTCCTTTCTAGTCCTCGTGTGTTTTGCGCAACGCTAAATTTTCCAGTATACAAACAAAAGGCACGAAACGAACGCATCAGGTATGCACAGGACGAGCGCGAACTAACAACTGTCATAGTTGTTACTTCTTCATGTTTGAGCAGCACGCTGCAAGTGTTGACTACGCGCAACCAACTGCCCCTACTGTGGTTCTTCTACCTAGCAGCTCGCTCCTTTCCGAAACGCGGTCGCTGCAGCGAGCGAAATGGCCTTCGGGTGATCTCTAACTTCAACGGAAACTTTACGATGAAAGCACAAGACGTAGAAATCACCCCCCTCACGCGATAAGCGCGCGCGCACGGGCGACCACGCCCTGTAGGGCTAAGTACAGGTGGCACTCGTGGGACGTGGAACTCGTAAGAGGTGGAACTCCGGTGGAAACATAGCAGGGTGACGGCCTTTAAAGCGCGCCCTTGGTTAAGAACAGAAGAAGGTGAAGCGCCTCCCAGCTGTCCGTACCGCCAGCTGCTAAATGGTGTATTTAAATAGACCACCGTTAGTATATTGAAACATGTATGCTACGTATCCGAGTCGCCTAACGCCGCCCGCTGTGGTGCGAGGAGTCCCAGGTTCAAATCCCTGGTCACTCGCATCGGTAAAAATAGCTTTATTCTTCTTTGTGGCATGTATGTATTCATGGCACTAGGCGACGATGCACTATGGTGACATTCAAGACGGAGCGCAGCCTTAGCAGTAGGGCCTGCTCTCAGAGCAGAGCCGAAGAAGGCGACATACTAAAAGGCGCTCGAGAGGACGACCCATTATAAAGTTTCAACGCTTCGCAAAAATTTCCCCGGGTACGGAAAGAGAGCCTCCTGGCGAACTAACAGGTTGTCACTATCAGCGTGTCACGGTAGGGCTTGAGGCGCTCCACGTTCACAATGTCGCGCCCTCGATGGCGCATGTCCGAAGATGGTTCAATTGGTTCGATCAGGTAGTTGACCAGGGCTGTGCTCTCGATGACACGGTAGATACCTTTGTATATTGGCAGTAGTTTTGAAGAGAGGCCAGGTGCAGTGGTAGGGACCGAGAGCCATACGAGTGCTCCAGGGAGGAACGTGGGCGCAGAAGTGGTGGTGTCACCGCGAATGCTCTTCTGCCGCTCTTGGTCATGCGTAGTAAATGTCTTGGCAAGCTACCGACACTCCTCAGCAAGTCTTGCTGTGGCAGAAACAGGCGCACATTCATATCGATCCGCCTTGTATGGAAGGATTGAGTCG
Source organism: Rhipicephalus sanguineus (assembly GCF_013339695.2). NCBI lineage: Eukaryota > Metazoa > Arthropoda > Arachnida > Ixodida > Ixodidae > Rhipicephalus > Rhipicephalus sanguineus. The sequence continues at coordinate 204,780,313 of NC_051180.1, forward strand.
ATTGTGTGCGACGGGTGCCTGCCGTACAATAAGAAAAAGGGTGAGGAACCAGTGGTGCTTTGAGAGGAGGTATTGTAGGCGTAGGTGACTAAAGGCGGAATGGCATCCCAATTTGTGTGATCGGCGGCGACGTATATCGAGAGCATGTCGCCGAGCGTGCGGTTAAATCGTTCGCGGTGAGGCCAGTATTCTGCGGGTGGTAAGCAGTAGTTTTGCGGTGAACAACGTTGCACTCTTTCAGAATGGCTTCGACCAATTCCGACAGGAAAACACGGCCTCGATCGCTGAGCAGCTCCTGAAGTAGACCATAGCGCAGCATGAATCGGTGGAGCAAGAAGGAGGCGACATCGCGCGCTGCAGCCGAGGGGAGGGTGGCAGTTTCGGCGTATCGCGTAAGGTGGTCTACAGCGGCGATGGCCCAGCGGTTACCAGCCGACGTCAGAGAAAGGGGTCCATACAAATGGAGCCAATGCGCCCAAACGGCCGCTCAGGGCAAGGTAAAGGTTGCACACCTGCTGGTGACAGGTGTGTTGAGGTTTTGCGGCGTTGACAATCCATGCACGAGGGAACTTCTGCGCGTAGTGGTACATCACTCGCCAAAAGTACCGTTGGCGAATGTGGTCGCAATTTTAGGGGCGAAGCTCCTTAAGGCGGCACCCGTTCGTCCCTCGTAGTCGTAGTCGTAGTAGTCGTAGTGCGTAACCAGTCTTACGCTTTGACCTCCAAGGTGGTGCCGGTGGGAGATTTTTCCTGTGCGTTGTTGAGCAACAAAAAATTCGCAGCGTGCGCGTTAACTCTCTCATTCCCCATTAGCAGCCATTGGCATGTTCCAGTAGGAAACGTTAGTAGAAGTAGAAGTGTAAGTGTTAGCTAAAAGCCGAATTCTTCTGTCTCTCATCTTTATTAGCAACCATTGTTTACCTCCAAGGTAGTGCCTGGTGAGATTTCTCCTGTGCGTGATTAAACAATAAAAATTTTGTTCAAAACGCCGTTGATCGATGAAATAAACCAACGAAAGACGCCAGATGTTTTGTAAACGCAAAACGAAAGAAGGCCAGATGTTTCTAAAGCAAAACGAAAAGACGCCAGCTGCTTAACGAAAGACGCCAGATGTTTTCTAAAGCAATGGTTTTCTAAACAATGAAAATTCGCAGCGTACATGTAAAATAAAGTGAGCTGCAAATCGTCATAACTCATCGAACCTTTAGTATAAACGCGCCCGATCTCACGTCGGTGATCATGTACTGGGCAGAATTCACGGAAGATTCACGGTTTACCGTGAACCTCCGCAGCTTCGCCCACTCATCATCATTCACTCCGTGGATATGCTGTGATTTTTTTCGACACCCCAGAGTGCGCACACTGCGGATCAGAGTGCAACGACTCGCATATGTCCGAACGCAGACTGCAGGGTTGTACTTGTAGCCACTGGCGGCCGTCGGCGCTGTAATTCCGTCAGTGAAGGAGGTCGTAGCGAATGCCGAAATGGTGGCCTTGACGACGCAACACGCTAGTGGATAGTGTTGCCGATGGATCAGTGAGCAAGTGTATCAGCGAAGCGATCCATCGATCCTTGCGCTGTTCGGTAGCAATGATGTGAATGGGAAAGGAATAAACGGCATTGTGAGACACTGAGCTGTGGGTATTGTCGTCAGGCAACGCGGATGCGCGAGAGTGCGTCGGCGTCAGCATGCTGGCATCCATTGCGATACAGCACACGGATGTCATAGTCCTCTAGGCGAAGTGCCCAGCGGGCGAGGCGGCCTGAGGATCCTTCAATGACGACAACCAACGAGTGCATGATGATCGGTGATGACATCAAATGAGCGACCATACAAATAGGGTTAGAACTTCGTAAGCGCCCAGATGATGGCCAGGCATTCCTTTTCGGTGACGGCGTAATCGGTGTCGGCTTTAGTAAGCGTACGACTTGCATATGCCACGACATATTCAGGGAACGCAGGTTTGCGCTGCGCAAGGACAGCGCCACAGCCAACACCGCTGGCGTATGTGTGTACCTCTGTTGGGGCCTTAGGGTCGTAGTGGCGTAGTATGACAGGCGACGTCAACAAAAGGCAGAGCTTTGCGGAAGGGTCGTCGCACTCTGACCACCACGAATGGAGGGGCCCGTTACTTCCGAGGAGGGTAGCGGCTTGGGCTAGTTGGTATGTCATGACGAAATGTATAGCGCGAACGGGGTACTTGGACAGACAGAAGAAACGAGGACGGGCGCTTTGTCAGCGGTGACATATGATAGTCGCGAAGTTTAGAATGAAGCGCTGAAAGCCGGACCACATTCCTACAAAACTACGCAGTTCTTTCACGAATGTAGGTTTGGGTAACTCTGTCACTGCCCGAAGATTGGCTGGAACGGGGAGAAGTCCGTCCTTGGACCCGACATAGCCGAGTATTCTCAGCTGCCGTGCTGCAAATCGGCACTTCTTTAGATAATGTTGCAGACCAGTGTCGCTCAAACGCGTCAACACATGCCGCAGGAGTTGAAGATGCGTGGAGACGTCCGGAGCGAAAACGACGACTTGTTTGAGGTAGCACAGGCACGTGTGCCATTTCAAGTTGCGCAGAACGGTATCCTTAATGCGCTCAAAGGTGGCGGGCGCATTACACAGCCAAAACGGCATGACGTTGAATTCGTACAAAGGCGGTCTTCGGTCGATCGTCATCAGCCATAGGTACTTGCCAGTACCCTGAGAACAAATCGAGCGATGTAAAGAATTCTGCTCCTTGCAGGCTGTCGATCCCGTCGTCTATTCGCGGTAGTGAATACACGTCCTTACGAGTGATCTTGTTGAGTCGTCGGTAGTCCACGCAGAACCGCACAAAAGCGTCCTTCTTCGCAACGAGAACGCCAGGAGCCGCCCAAGGGCTGTTAGAGGGTCGAATGACATCGCGTCAAAGCATGTCGTCGACTTGCTCGTTGATTACAAGGCGTCCTGTGGGAGATAATCGATATGGACGTTACCGCAGTGGCGGTTCGGCACCAGTGTCGATGCGATGTGTAACGGCGGACGTGCGGCCGAGAGAAGTTTGAGCGTCATAGAAAGAAGAGCTAAATTCTTCCAACAGGCCCAGAAGTTGGGAACGCTGGTCCGGCGTAAGGGTGTCAGCACTGGAGTAAGCAAATACATCAGCGAACGACGAGCCAGACGTGGAAACCGCACTGGTCGTACTGGAACTGGGGCAGTACGTGTCTTCTGGTTTGTCCAAAACTTTTTCGTCTTCGAGGGGTTCCACGCTGCCGAGACATTCCCCTCGCACAAAAGTAACACTGTACGGGGATGGGTTGACAAGAAAAAAAAGATGGTTGATCCCTCCGTCATAGGAATCGGAATAACACGAAAGTAAAGCGTGCCCTTACAGAAGTAGCTGAATGTTTACTTTACATTGATATAAGAGAGTTTGCACAATGTATATTGATGTCTGGTAGCTATAGCACCGTTTAACGTGGATACACTCTGATGATTGGTGGTGCATCTCCATCCCGACGACTAACGTCCACGTTAAATGATTACACAAAACCTTGTGGTAGCTGTAGTAGTTAACGGTGAAAGCGTAACCAGAGAACGAGCTGTGATAGCCAGAAAAGCGCCGCATATTGGATGGATGGATGGATGGATGGATGGATGCTATGAGCGTCCCCTTTAAAACGGGGCGGTGACATGTCTGCCACCATGCTCGAAGAAAAAAGAAAAAACTTCCTTGAGTAAGGTGGATAATTGGGCAAGTTGGTTATCTTCATCTTAACACAGCGCACACACACGAACACAGAAGAATAAGGAAACGACGACACGAGCGCTGACTATCAACTGAAATTTTTATTCACCACACACATAAGTATACACATTGAAGGGTCACATGATGAAACATATGCGTATCAGTTTACACTTTTATGACATTAGGCGCGAGTCCGGCAGAACAAGATATCACACTTCTTACGTGGCATCTAAAAAGCTAATCTCCTTTTCCAGGAGATTAATTGAGGCCTGACTAATACACCCCTCTCCCCCCTTCTTTATGTGGAAGGCTTCGATGATTTCTCTGACTGTGCGATCTTGATGTCTGTATATGACGCTTGTGTCTTTCATGCTGGCCTGATACCTTATCTACATTGATTAAATCTATGTTATTATACCAAAAATTTATAAATTCACGGTCTATCTCTCTGCCTCTTAAGGCAGAATGACCTTGTTTTTTCCCCATTCTTTATTTTTGTACTTTATCTCTACTTTTGTGCCACCAATACTCTAACCGTCTCTTACTTATTTCTATCGCGGACGTGTTCCGCTTTCCATTGTTGTCCCTAAAACCCAAGGCTTCATGTAGACTCGTGCCCACACGTACACCTGGGTGAATATCTCCACATTCAATCAGTACATGTTCCATCGTTTCCTTAGTTCCCCCGCAGCATGTACATTGTTCTTCTTCGTTACTGAATCTCGCATTATAACTACGCGTTCTAAGTCAGCCCGACCTTGCTTCAAACAGTAAAGCGCTTCCCTTTGAATTATCATAAAACCTTTCCCTCCTTATTTCATTTTTTCCCGTTCGGTAGTTACTCAGAGCCGGCTTCTTTTCCATCGCTGTCATCCAATAAGTCCTCTCCGCCTCTCTGACCTTCCGCTTAATGCTCCTTTTGCCATACCGCCCGCACTGCTAGCCGTATATTTACTGGTGAGCCTCCTAGTTCTTTTTCTCCACTGCGTGTCAACGCTTTTTCTATACAAGTACCTGAAAACCTTCTCTGCCCATCTACTCTTCTTCCTTTTCCTCAGCCTCTCTTCGAATCTAATTTTGCTCTGAGCTTCCCTCACTTCAAAGCCTGTCCATCCCAAAGCACCCTTTACAGCCTCATTTGTCGTCTTCCCGTGAGCGCCCAACGCGAGGCGGCCCACCGTCATTTGATTTACATCCATTCCTGATTGTACCTCTGACCTCATGCACACCACTGAGTTCCCAAATGTAAGCCCCAGGACCATCACACCCTTCCACAGCCCTCGAAGCACCTCGTACCTATTGTATCCCCATAAAGCTCTGTGCTTCATAATTGCAGCATTCCTCTTTCCCTCTGCTACCGATGCTTTCTCTTGTACCTCCATATATCTGTCCCCCTCATGTACCCATACTCCGAGGTACTTGTACTCGCTTACCCTCAGTATTTTTTGGCCCTGTATGAAGACCGCATGGTCTTCGTGATCATTGAATACCATCAATCCACATTTTGTTGCATTAAATCTTATTCCTAGGGCCTCACATTCCCTTCCGCATATATCTTCCAGTCGCTGTATATCATCTTGACTGTCCGCAAATAAGACAATATCATCAGCATAAAATAGACCTGGAAGCTTCTGCTCAACCATCGTGCCGACCTGTTTGTGTGACAAAAATAAATCCAATGTTGCTACCTTCTAGCGCTTTTTCCATCCTCACCATGTACAGCATGAATACCAGCGGGGACAAAGGACATCCCTGTCTCAGCCCCTTGCTAATTTCAACGCTGTCCTTGCTACTTATTCTTTCCCATTCTATACAAACTGTATTTTCTCGGTATATTTCCCTCAAAAGCTGTATACAGTCGTCCCCTATGCCCACTTCTTTCAATATATCCCACAAAAGTTCCTGATTAACGTTGTCATACGCCCCGGTAATATCTAGATAAGCTACGTATAAGGGCCTGTTTTCTATTTTCGATATTTCTCTACACTGGGTAAGAACAAACAGATTATCGTCTAACCGCCAGTCGATTCAAAATCCATTCTGAAGTTCTCCCAAAATATCATTTTGTTCTACCAACGCTTCTATTTTTAATTTTACTGCCTGCATCGCCAACCTATATAGCACCGATGTAATGGTTAGCGGTCTATATAAGCGAATGTTATCCTTTTCTCCCCTGCCTTTATAGATTAAGTTCATTCTACTTTTTCGCCAACTGTCTGGTATTTCCCTCTCCTGTAAGCACTTTTCTACGGCTTTCAGCAGTGCTTCTTTGGTGTTATGTCCGAGTTCGTTAATGAGGCTGACGGGAACCCCATCTAAGCCCGGAGTAGTGCGCTTAGGAATTCTTCCTTCGGCCTTCTTCCAATTGAAATTCTCTAGTACGACATCTTCGTCAGCTGCACTCCTCTGCGTACTTTTACTCACCGGGGGAATCCCCTGGGTGACCTTTTTAAACGAATCGGCTGTTATCTTTTGGATGTAACCTAGCGCTTCGTACCCTTCCAATGGATTTCCTCCTTCATCTACCAAACGTTGTTGCATTGTGACAGACTGCCTACCCAGCGCTTTTAGGTGGCTCCAAAATATCCTAGGGGCGGCCTTCTTCTTTTCACCAATCTCTGTCATCCAGCGTTCACTTTCACCTTTAATTTCTGCCTCGACTACTTTCTGCACAATGGATTTTTGCTCTAAATATATTTCCCATATTTGGTTGACTTCGTCCTGTGGCCGCTTCTCCTTTTTTGACTGTCTCTGCTCCCGGGATGCCTCACGTCGCTTCTCGATCGCCTCCCGGATTTCTTTGTTCCACCAACTTTTTGGCTTTCTCTTTCCTTTCGAACGAATAGTTTTCTTCTCTTTTCCCATTTCTTTCGTGATTACATGTAGCAGCTCACTATACTTCCAGTCTTTGCCTGGTAGTTCGTCTACTTTTTCCTCGACTCTTGCGGCTATATTTGTTATTTGTTTGTCATTTAGATACAAGCCGCCAAACTTTGATTCTACGTTCTTATTTTCAGTTTTATATCCCATTTGTAATGTTATGCGTTTATGATCACTACCCAAGCTGTTAATGCCTTCCTCGTCTAATCTCATCTCTCTAAGTTTGTCATATATTCCTTCTGTCATGAGACAATAATCAATGCTCGATTGCCTGTTTCCGACTTCCCACGTGATCTGCCCCTCACACTTAGGCCCCACGTTAACTATCTCAAGACTATGTTGCTCGCAGCGATCTAGCAATAACTTGCCATTAGTGTCTGAATATCCGTCAAGGTCATGAATGTGAGCGTTCATGTCCCCTAGAAGGATTATTTCGGCATCGTGACCAAATTCTTTAATATCTGTGCTTATGCATTTCACTATCTCCAGATTCTTTTCTCTGCAGTTATTCCCCGTCCACAACTAAGCTACACCTAGCAACGTTTTCTTTCCACCTACTGTGCCAGAAACCCAGAGGTGCTCTGAACACGTCTTTTTCACTCTATCCAATTTTGTTCTGCTATGAATTAGCATTCCAACACCCCCACCTCGCCTTTCTGATGTGATCCTGTTACATCCTTCCCAAATATAATTGTCAATATGTGGTGGCTCTTCCAAGTCTCTAAGGTGTGTTTCTGTAACCGCATAAACACCTATCTGTTCCTTGTTTAACTGTCCCTCAATTTCTAACCATTTCTAACGCAGAACTTGGTCGCCATCCCGCGGCATGTTAAAATGTTATCGAACACAACGGCCGGAATAGAGGGAAACGGAAATCGCGTCGTGCCGGCCCCCGGCCACCTTTTTCTCGATGCGAGCGCGTGAGCGGGGAACGCGGTGTAACAGCCAGGTGAGACAGGGGCGGGTCGCAGAGTTATTTTAGATGCGAAGTAGCTCTTTGACTAGCCTGTGTAATGCTGTCCCTCCGTCCGCACAAGCGCGAGGCAACGCGCTTCCCTCGGTGCAGGTGTTGGAGCGGTGCCAAGTAGGTCACGCCGCAGCTGGACGTTGACGTCACGCTCCCCTCGCACGCTTCCCTCGCAGGTGCGCGTGTACGGCACTCTCTACCTCACCCGCCGGAGCGCCCGCAGCTGCCGGCTCCAACGCGCGCTCGCCTCCCGTGTCTGCGTTTCAAACAAACGTTTGCAGCAGTAAACGCTACACCGAGTTTCGCTTCAAACGAATCTTCCAGCGCTCACCGCAGTACCCGCGTTACCGCCGTTAAATCTGTGACGCCACCCGTGCGCAACGCTGCTGCTTCGCATCCTATCAGGGTTCCCTTCGGGCAGATGGTCCAATTTTTTTTTTTGCTTTGGATTAGCGTGATGCTATGAGTGAGGCCGACGCTTTTACGACGCTTGGGCTAAGATCGCCACCTCGCGGTGTGTTAAGTCATTGACAAAATTGAACTTCTAGCGAAAACGCCCCGGATGGCACGGACGTGTAACGCGTCGCAGCTTTTAATCGCGGAGGAAACAATAATGACGAATTACATTACTTTACCGCTCCCAGAGAATACACCACCCCACCGACCGGGAGAGTGGTAGAGATAAAAGGCGCGTTTGTAAAGCCTCTCGAGTCTGTGACCGTGGCGCAGTGGATAGCGTGGCCGGCATCTGTAGTTGTGGACCGAGCGGTCGTGGATTCGATGCCCGTTGACGGAACTTTTTTTCTTTGCCATCTGATCGTGTAAACTTTTCGAAGTCATTTCCGTGACGGCAATACGTCGCTGAAGTCTTAGTGGACGCCGGCATGAAACGTTTTCGTGTTAAAAATATAGGTGCTGGCCATAAGTGACTTGCACGTTCGCGAAAGGGACCAGCAAGCGTATCCTCGTGCAAACACGGTCAGATGGCGAGAGGAGTGCAACTGTGTCGGATAGACTGACGCAGTATACTGATACCCCCGTAGACGAGTTTGCAGGCACTTTGGTGTCGTCTGGGACGACTACCTTGCTCGCAGCCGATGGACTTTCTGCCGGCGCCAAATCAGAGAATGGTGAGAGTTCTATTTTGGCTAGTGCGCAATGAATTACGGCGTCGTGGCGGGAGAGAAAATCCCATCCTATGATGACGTCTTGAGAGCATGCAGGAATTATGATCGATTCGACGGTGTACAGAGCATCCTGAATCATGACGCGGGCTGTGCATGCCGCTGTAGGTTGAATACCTTGGGCGCTGGCTGTACGGAGGAAGAGCCTAGAGGATGGCGTCGTCACGTTTCGTAGTGGCCGGCTAAGTTTTGCGTCAATAACGGATACGGCGGCCTCAGTGTCGATAAGGGCAAATAAAGGCGTCGCAGTCCCTTGCCTCGTGAACCGCGACGACAAGTTTTCCTGGCCACGTGGCACCGGACGTGGCCGCATCGGAGACATTGAGCGGCGTCGAGGTGACGGTGAACGGCGGGTAGATGGGGCTGGGCAAGATGATGGTGACATAGGCGGCGGTGAATCGTGATACGGGCGGCTTCACTGGCTGGTGGTGGCTGAGGCCAGTGGAGGCGGCTGCACGCGATTGCAATAGCGGGCGGCGTGTCCGGCGCGTCAGCACGCAAAGCAGATGGGGCGGTTGTCGGAAGTGTGCCATCGGCTCACCGGGCTAGGTCCCATCCGTGGCGCAGGGCGCGGCGGACGGGGCGGCTGTTGATTTGACTGCATGATGGGCTGCAGTGGTAGCCTAGGGATGACGTTGGCGTACGCAGCCGGCCCACTCGCTTGGAAGGCCTGAGGCCTGGCGATTGCTTCGGCCTAAGTAAGTGGGGCAGCCACAGGGATCGCTTGGGCTGACCAGGCTACAACTAGCGCGTAACTGAGCGGTGTAGGCGCCGGAGGGGGCTGTTGGTATTCCGGCACGACCTCCGCGATTTTTTGCTGAATAGCTCGGCGTAAGGAGTGTGTCGGCGGCTGTTCAACATGCTGCGGGTGAGGGAAGGCCAGCAGAGAGAACTGGCGGGCAATGTCCCTGCGCACGAATGACTTGATCTCGGCAAGCAAGGCGGACTGATCAGAAATGGCCGACAAGCCAGCGAGATCCGAGTTGCGTGATGGTGTTCGACGGGTCAGTAACCGCTACCGGCTCAGCTCTTCGTAGCTTTGGCAGAGCGTAATCACCTGTCCCGCAGTACGTGGGTTCTTGGCGAGCAGCAAGGTGAAGGCATCGTCGTCGATGCCTTTCATAACGTTGCGGATCTTGTCAGACTCAGACATGGTTGCGTAGGCTTTCATGCACAAGTCCAGGACGTCTTCGACGTAGCTCATAATAGACTCACCGGTCTTCTGAGCTTGTTCACGTAAACACTGTTAGGCTTGCAGTTTACGAACTGCAGGGAAGCCAGACACGTCGATGAAGGCGGTCTTGAAATCAACCCGCGTGAGGAAATCGGTTGCGTGGTTGTTGTACCACAGGCTTGCCACACCCACGAGGTAGAAAACTAGGTTGGTCAGTTTGCCTGCCTCGTCCCATTTTTGGGTACGCCCACGCGCTCGGAAATCGTGAGCCAGTCCTCAACGTCGGTGCCATCCGAGCCTCTGAAAACAGGAGGGTCGCGGATGCGGCGGACACCGGGGCACGCTGTCGGTGCAGGGAGAGGCGTTCGCTGGGCGGCGTCTTGAGGCATGGTAGATGGAACAGTAGGCGATCGATGCGCCAAGGGCATGGAACGGCGACCGAAGCTGGTTAGACGGCGCAGCATGCTCCACCCAATTGTAAAGGCGTTTATTGACGGCACTAGGCGACGGTGCACTACGGCGACAGTCAAGATGGAGCGCAGCCTCAGAACGAGAGTCGTGCTCTCAGAGAAGAGCCAAGAGGACGACCCATTACAGAGCTCCGACGCCTCGCTACTATATATATATATATATATATATATATATATATATATATATATATATATATATATATATATATATATATATATATATATATATATATATATATATATATATATATATATATATATATATATATTGTAGCGAAGCCTTTGAGATGAGTAATGGGTTGCGCTCTCTATAGCCTTCTAGTGGGTCGTCCTCTTTGGCTCTTCCCGCTCGCGCTCTGAGCTCGTGTTCTTGCTTGACTGTCGCCATTGAGCACCGTCGCCGACTGCCGTCTAATAAACACCTCAACAAATTGGTGGAGCGTGCTGTGCTCCCATTTGATGCCCCTGGAGCTAAGATCCCGTACGCTACGAACTACCATGCCTCAAGACGCTGCTCAGCAAACGCCTCCTCCAACAACGACCTCCTGCCCCGGTGTGCCCCGCATCCGCGACCCCCCTATCTTCACCGGCGCGGATGGGACCGACGTTGAGAACTGGCTTGCGATGTACGAGCGTGTGAGCGTACCCAATAAATGGGACGAGGCAGGCAAACTCAGCAACTTGGTTTTCTACCTGGCAGGTGTGGCGGGCCTGTGGTACAACAACCACGCCACCGATTTCCCCACGTGGTCTGCTTTCAAGACCGCCATCATCGACGTGTTTCGCCGCCCTGCCCTTCGTAAATTGCAAGCCGAACAACGTTTACGTGAAAGAGCTCAGCAGACCGGTGAGTCCTTTACGAGATACATAGAAGACGTCCTGGACTTGTGCAAGAAAGCCGACGCAGCTATGCCTGAGTCTGACAAGGTCCGCAACGTTATGAAAGGCATCGACGACGATGCCTTCAATATGCTGCTCGCCAAGAACCCTCGTACTGTGGCCGAGGTGATCACGCTCTGCCAAAGCTACGAGGAGCTGCGCCGGCAGCGGTTGCTGACCCGTCGACCTGCATCACGCGACGCCGATCTCGCTGGCTTGTCGGCCATTTCTGATCAGTCCGCCTTGCTCGCCGAGATCAAGTCATTCGTGCGCGAGGAAATTGCCCGCCAGTTCTCCCTACTGGCCTTCTCTCACCCACAGCATGTTGAACAGCCATCGACCACGCTGCTGCCTCCCTTACGCCGCGCTATTCAGCAGAAAATCGCGAAGGTCATGCCGGAATACCACCAGCCCCCTCCGGCACCTGCGCCGCTAAGTTACGCGCAAGTTGTAGCCAGGCCACCCCAAGCGATCCCTGTGGCTGCCCCACTTACTTACGCCGAAGCCGTCGCCACACCTCAGGCCTTTGAAGCGAGTGTGCCGGCTGCGTTTGCCGACGTCATACCTAGGCCACCGATGCAGCCCATGATGCAGTCGTACCAGCAGACGCCTTGTCCACCGCGTCCTGCGTCATGGATGGGAGCTACCCCGACGAATCGATGGCGCACTTCTGACAACCGCCCGATCTGCTTCGCGTGCGGTTGCGCCGGTCATGTTGCCCGCTATTGCAATCGCGTGCAACCGGCTCGTGTCGGCTCAACCATCACCAGCCAGTCAAGCTGCCCGTATTACGATTCACCGCCGCCTATGTCACCGTCGTCTCGCCCAGCTCCATCTACACGCCGTTCGCCGTCGACGGGATTGACGACGCGATTGACAGCCTACAAGGAGCAGAATTCTTTTCATCCATCGATTTGCGCTCAGGGTACTGGCAGGTACCTATGTCTGATGACGCTCGACCGAAGACCGCCTTTGTCACGCCCGACGGCTTGTGCGAATTCAACGTCATGCCGTTTGGGCTGTGTAATGCGCCCGCCACCTTCGAGCGCATGATGGATACTATTCTGCGCAACCTGAACTGGCGCACGTGCTTGTGCTACCTCGACGACGTCGTCGTTTTCGCTCCAGACTTCTCCACACATCTTCAACGCCTCCGGCATGTGTTGACGCGTTTGAGCAACGCTGGTCTGCAACTGAATCTAAAGTGCCGATTTGCAGCACGGCATCTGACAATACTCGGCTACGTCGTGTCCAAGGACGGAATTCTCCCCGATCCAGCCAAGCTTCGGGCCGTGACCGAGTTCCCGAAACCTACGTCCGTCAAAGAACTGCGCAGTTTCGTAGGACTGTGTTCCTACTTTCGGCGCTTCATTCGAAACTTCGCGACTATCATATCGCCGCTGACGAAGCTCCTCGGAAGTAACGGGCCCCTCCATTCGTGGTCGTCAGAGTGCGACGACGCTTTCGCAACGCTCCGTCGTTTGTTGACGTCGCCTCCCATACTACGCCACTACGACCCTACGGCCCCTACAGAGGTACACACAGACGCCAGCGGTGTGGGCCTTGGCGCTGTCCTTGCGCAGCGCAAAGCAGGGTTCCCTGAATTTGTCGTGGCATATGCAAGTCGTACGCTTACTAAAGCCGAGACCAATTACACCGTCACCGAAAAGGAATGCCTGGCGATCATCTGGGCCCTTACGAAGTTCCGAACCTATTTGTATGGTCGCCCATTTGATGTCATCACCGACCATAATGCACTATGCTGGTTGTCGTCATTGAAGGATCCTTCAGGCCGCCTGGCCCGCTGGGCACTTCGCCTACAGGACTACGATATCCGCGTGCTGTACCGCAACGGACGCCAGCATGCTGACGCCGACGCCCTCTCGCGCTCGCCCTTGCCTGACGACAATACCCCCTGCTCGTCGCGTAACATTATTGTTTCTTCCATCGACGTTCACACCATCGCTACCGAACAGCGCAAGGATAAATGGATCGCCTCGCTGATAGACTTGCTCACTGATCCGTCGGCAACACCAACCACTCGGGCGTTGCGTCGTCAAGCCCACCATTTCGCCATTCGTGACGACCTACTGCACCGACGCAATTACAACGCCGATGGCCGTCAGTGGCTACTTGTGATACCCCGCAGTCTGCGTTCTCAAATATGCGAGTCCTTCCACTCTGATCCGGAATGCGCGCACTCTAGGGTATCCAAAACTTACCACCGCATTCGACAACGGTACTTCTGGCGAGTGATGTACCGCTATGTGCAGAAGTTCGTTCGCTCCTGCCTCGATTGCCAACGCCGAAAACCTTCAACGCACGTGTCACCCGCTGGTCTACAACCATTACCTTGCCCTAACCGTCCGTCCGGGCGCGTGGGCATCGACTTGTACGGACCACTTCCTCTGACATCGGCTGGTAAACGCTGGGCCATCGTCGCTGTTGACCATCTAACGCGATACGCCGAAACCGCCGCCCTCCCAGCGGCTACAGCACGCGACGTTGCCTCCTTCCTGCTACACCGATTCATGCTGCGTCACGGTCCACCCCAGGAGCTTCTCAGCGATCGAGGCCGTGTCTTCTTGTCGGAGGTCGTCGAAGCCATTCTCAAAGAGTGCCATGCTGTTCACCGCAAAACTACTGCTTACCACCCGCAGACGAATGGCCTAACCGAACGCTTTAACCGTACGCTCGGCGACATGCTCTCAATGTACGTCGCCGCCGATCACACAAATTGGGATGCCATTCTGCCCTTCGTCACCTACGCCTATAATACCGCCCCTCAAAGCACAACTGGGTTTTCACCCTTCTTCTTATTGTACGGAAGGCACCCGTCGCACACCATCGACACGATACTCCCATACAAGCCGGATTCAACTGAGTGTGCGCCGATTTCTGACACAGCCAGGCTTGCGGAAGAGTGTCTCGAGCTTGCCAAGACTTTTACAACGCAGGAACAAGAGCGGCAGAAGAGCATTCGCGGTGGCACCACCACTTTTGAGTCCACGTTCCTCCCTGGAGCGCTCGTATGGCTCTCGGTCTCTACCACTGCAACTGGCTTCTCTTCAAAACTACTGCCGAAGTACGAAGGCCCCTATCGGGTCGTGGAGCGCACATCCCCGGTCAACTACGTGATCGAACCCATCGAAGCATCTTCGAACATGCGCCGTCGAGGGCGCGGCATAGTCAACGTGGAGAGCCTGAAGGCCTACTATGACCCACTCATAGTGACGAGCTGTTAGGTCGCCGGACGGCTCCCTTTTCGTACCCGCGAGAGGTACGGGGATCGATACCCCGCACCTCCACCAAATTATAAAGACGTTTATTTGCGGGCACTCGGCGACGATAAACGACTGCGACAGTCAAGGCGGGTGCCGACTCTGAGCTGCGCTCTGTCCGAAGAGGGCAACCCACTAGAAGGGGCCGGAGAGGACGACCCACTTCAGAGTTCCAATAAGCTTCGCTACAATATATATATATATATATATATATATATATATATATATATATATATATATATATATATATATGTTTGCCAGCAAGTTTTTAAACGTCAACGATCATACTTGCACTCTTAAATATGCGGTGCATACGCGCATGTGTAATTACTGAGCCAAATGTGTTGTGCCCCGTGACCGCTGGTAGCCCCTTCCTAATTTTACTACGCTTTTCTGCATGACAATAAAGTACTGCGGCAAAAGTGACTTAAGAGGCGCTTTGCACACGATGATAGAGGACAAGCTCCTTCGCCAAGACCGTCCGCTTCGTCTCTTGGGGTCTTCGTCCACCTTTAATGGAACTTCATGACGGACCCGCAGTGGAAGTTTCAGTCTTGTTTCATAGAACGTTTGATTGCGGGGACATGGCTTGCATCGACGTGGCAGGCACGTGTTAACATAGTACGAAGACGCTGCTGCCTCGAGCACAGGAGCCCGCGTCAACGCGTCGGAAGAAAAAAAAGCGCGACGTCAACGTCATATGTAATCTAAACGCGAAGGTGCCTGGAGGCCTCCAAGATTCGCGCGCACTATCGCGGAGGCAACGACGCACCGTTGATTGTCGCGCAGCGCACATGGCCGCACGTGACTGCCGGGTCTTCCGCGACAGCGCGGGCGGCACCTTTTCGTACCTTTGCGCTAGCATACGTTCGTATCAAAACGTCGCGGGGTGCAAATCGGTGCGCAACAACCGTACTCCAATACATTGCAGGCTAATGGGCCTTGGCCGGGACCACATCAAAATTCGTATCACGAGTCGTGATCGGATCACCGAGGTTTTACTGTATATATATATTGTAGAGAAGCCTTGGGCCATGGTAATGGGTTACCCTCTGCAGCGCCTTCTAGTGGGTCGTCCTCTTTGGTTGCTTGTAAAAGAACGCCGCTCGCGCAGGGAGTTCCTGCCTTGCCGTGACTGTCGCCATTACTCATTGTCGTTGAGTGCTGTCTATTAAACACCTTAACAATATAATGTTATCTTCACTGGCGCCGATGGTACAGACGTCGAGGACTGGCTCGCAATTTACGAGCGCGTGAGCGTGCCCAACAAATGGGACGAAGCAGGCAAGTTGAGCAACTTAGTCTTCTACCTCGCGGGAGTAGCAAGCTTGTGGTACAACAACCACGCGTCCGATTTTGCTACTTGGTCGGATTTCAAAACCGCCGTCATCAACGTTTTTGGCCGCCCTGCAGTTCGTAAGCTTTAAGCAGAACAGCGCTTACGAGAACGAGCTCAGCAGGCCGGTGAATCTTTCACCAGTTATATCGAAGACGTCCTGGACTTGTGTAAGAAAGCCAACGGCACCATGTCCGAGTCTAACAAGATCCGGAACATTATGAAGGGCATTGACGACGATGCCTTCACCATGTTGCTCGCTAAAAACCCTTCCACCGTGGCCGAGGTCATCACACTGTGCCAGAGCTACGAGGAGCTCCGCCGGCAACGTTCGATGACCCGTCGCTCTCCATCACGCGACGAAGAGCTTGCTGGCTTGGCGGCCATACCTGACCAGGCCACGCTGCTGGCAGAAATGAAGGCATTCGTGCGCGAGGAAATCGCACGCCAGTTCTCTCTCCTGGCCTTCGCCCACCCGCCGCACGTTCAACAGTCGTCGACGACCCTTCTTGCTCCCATCCGCCGAGCGATTGAGCAGGAAATCGCGGAGGTGATGCCTGAGTACCACCAGCAACCTCCGGCTCCTGCGCCACAGAGTTACGCTCAGGTTCTCGCCAGGACGCACCCGGCAATCCCTGCGGCTGCACCGTTGAGTTACGCTGAAGCCGCCGCTAGACCTCCGTCCTTCGAAGCGGGCGTGCCGGCTACGTATGCTGCCGTCATCCCTAGGCCGCGACTGCAACCCACCTTGCAGTCATTTCAGCAGCCGCCCCGTCAATCGCATTACTGCGATTGACGGGGCCGTTACTGCCATCGCGTGCAGCCACCTCGAGTCGCGTCAACCACCACCAGCCAGTCCGGCCGTGCATTCTACGACCCGCCTATGTCGCCAACGTCACGCCCAGCTCAATCCACTCGCCGCTCTCCGTCTCCACGCCGTCGCTCACTGTCACCAATGCGGCCACGTTCTGTCGCACGAGAGCAGGAAAACTAGTCGTCGCAGTCCACGAGGCAAGGGCTGCGACGTTATCGAACTGTAAAAGCCCTCAGCGAAGTCCATCGAATGTCATAGACGTGTTTGTGGACTGTGTTCGCGCATCTGCCCTTGTCGACACTGGAGCCGCCGTATCCGTTATGGACGCAAAACTTAGCCGCTTACTTCGAAAAGTGACGACGCCACTTTCTGGGATGTCCCTCCGTACCGCCAGCTCCCAGAGTATTAGGCCTACAGCAGTATACTGTAGCGAAGCGTTCGAACTTGGTAATGGGTCGTCCTCTCGAACGCCTTCTAGTGGGTCGCCCTCTTCGGCTTTTTTCGAAGAGAACGCAGCTCGCGCTGAGAGTCGGCCCCGCCTTGTCTGTCGCTGTTGAGTGTCGTCGCCGCTAATAAACCTCTTTATAATATATATATGTTATAAAGACGTTTATTAGCGGGCACTTGGCGACAATACACGACTGCGACAGTCAAGGCGGGGTGCCGACTCTGAGCGCGAGGAGCGTGCTCTCCGAGAAGAGCGGCCGAGGACGACCCACTAGTAATCGCTCGAGAGGGCGACCCATTACAGGCTTCCAACACTTCGCTACAATTACCCCGGGTACGAAAAGGGCGCCGCCTGGCGACCTAACTGCTTGTCACTATGAGCGGGTCATGGTAGGGTTTCAGGCGCTCCACGTTGACAATGTCGCGCCCTCGACGGCGCACGTCCGAAGATGGCTCAAGGGGTTCGATCACGTAGTTGACCGGGGACGTGCGTTCGACGACACGGTAGGGGCCGTCGTATTTCGGCAGTAGTTTTGAAGAGAGGCCAGGTGCAGGGGTAGGGACCGAGAGCCATACGAGTGCTCCAGGGAGGAACGTGGGCGCAGAAGTGGTGGTGTCACCGCGAATGCTCTTCTGCCGCGCTTGGTCATGCGTAGTAAATGTCTTGGCAAGCTACCGACACTCCTCAGCAAGTCTTGCTGTGGCAGAAATAGGCGCACACTCAGACGGGTCCGGCTTGTATGGAAGGATTGTGTCGATTGTGAGCGACGGGTGCCTGCCGTACAATAAGAAAAAGGGCGAGAAACCAGTAGTGCTCTGCGGGGCGGTATTATAGGCGTAGGTGACGAAAGGCAGAATGGCATCCCAATTTGTGTGATCGGCGGCGACGTACATCGAGAGCATTTCGCCGAGCGTGCGGTTAAAGCGTTCGGTGCGGTCATTCGTCTGCGGGTGGTAAGCAGTAGTTTTCCGGTGAACAACGTTGCATGTTTGAGAATGGCTTCGACGACTTCGGACAAGAAGACACGACCTCGATCGCTGAGCAGCTCCAGGGGTGGACTGTGGCGCAGCATGAATTGGTGCAGCAGGAAGGAGCCAACATCACGCGCTGTAGCCGCTGGGAGGGCGGCAGTTTCGGCGTATCGCGTAAGGTGGTCAAGAGTGACGGTGGCCCAGCGGTTACCAGCCGACGTTAGAGGAAGTGGTCCATACAAATCGATGCCAACGCGCCCAAACGACCGGTCAGGGCAAGGTAGAAGCTGCAGACCTGCCGGCGACAGGTGCGTTGACATTTTGCGGCGCTGACAATCGATGCAGGAGCGAACGAACTTCTGCACGTAGCGGTACATCCCTCGCCAAAAGTACCGTTGGCGAATGCGGTGGTAGGTTTTCGATACCCCAGAGTGTGCACACTGCGGATCAGAGTGGAACGACTCGCATATGTCAGAACGCAGACTGCGGGGTATTACGAGTAGCCACTGGCAGCCGTATCCGTAATTGCGTCGGTGGAGGAGGTCGTCGCGAACGGCGAAATGGTGTGCTTGACGACGCAATGCGCGAGTGGATGGTGTCGCCGGTGGATCAGTCAGCAAGGCTATCAGTGAGGCAATCCAGTGATCCTTGCGCTGCTCAGTGGCAATGGTGTGAATGTCGATAGACGAAACGGCATTGTGAGACACTGAGCTGGCAGTATTGTCGTCAGTCAAGGGGGAGCGCGAGAGTGCGTCGGCGTCAGCATGCTGGCGTCCGTTGCGGTACAGCACGCGGATATCGTAGTCCTGTAGGCGAAGTGCCCAGCGGGCGAAGCGGCCTGAGGGATCCTTCAATGACGACAACCAGCATAGTGCATGATGGTCGGTGATGACAACAAATGGGCGACCATACAAATAAGGTCGGAAATTCGTAAGGGCCCACATGATCGCCAGGCATTCCTTTTCGGTGACGGTGTAATTGGTCTCGGCTTTAGTAAAAGTAGGACTTGCATATGCCACGACATATTCAGGGAACCCTGGTTTGCGTTGCGCAAGGACAGCGCCAAGGCCAACACCGCTAGCGTCTGTGTGTACCTCTGTAGGGGCCGCAGGGTCGTAGTGGTGTAGTATGGGAGGCGACGTCAACAAACGACGGAGCTTTGCGAAAGCGTCGTCGCACTCTGACGACCACGAATGGAGGGGCCCGTTACTTCCGAGAAGCTTCGTCAGTGGCGATATGATAGTCGCGAAATTTCGAATCAAGCGCCGAAAGTAGGAACACAGTCCTACGAAACTGCGCAGTTCTTTGACGGACGTAGGTTTGGGGAACTCGGTCACGGCCCGAAGCTTGGCTGGATCAGGAAGAATTCCGTCCTTGGACACGACGTAGCCGAGGATTGTCAGCTGCCGTGCTGCAAATCGGCACTTCTTTAGATTCAGTTGCAGGCCGGCGTCGCTCAAACGCGTCAAAACATGCCGTAGGCGTTGAAGATGCGTGGAGAAGTCCGGAGCAAACACGATGACGTCGTCGAGGTAGCACAAGCACGTGTGCCATTTCCAGTTGCGCAGAACGGTATCCATCATGCGCTCAAACATGGCGGGCGCATTACACAGCCCAAACGGCATGACGTTGAATTCGTACAGGCCGTCGGGCGTGACAAAGGCAGTCTTCGGTCGAGCGTCATCAGCCATAGGTACTTGCCAGTACCCTGAGTGCAAATCGAGAGATGAAAAGAATTCGGCGCCTTGCAGGCTGTCAAGCGCCTCGTCTATTCGCGGCAGTGGATACACGTACTTACGAGTGATCTTGTTGAGTCGTCTGTAGTCCACACAGAACCGCACAGAACCGTCCTTCTTCGCAACAAGAACGACAGGAGACGCCCAGGGGCTGTTAGAGGGTCGAATGACATCACGTCGAAGCATGTCGTCGACTTGCTCGGTGATTACACGGCGTTCGGCGGGTGATACGCGATATGGACGTTACCGCAGTGGCAGGTGGTCGCCAGTGTCGTTGCCATGCGTAACGACCGACGTGTTGCCGAGAGAAGTTTGAGTGACATCGAAAGAAGAGCGAAATTCTTCCAACAGGTCCAGAAGCTGGGAACGCTGGACCTGCGTAAGGTTGTCAGCTATGGAGGAACCAAATACGTCAGCGTGTGATGAACCAGACGTCAAAACAGCACTGAGCGTACTCGAACTTTGGCCTTGCGAATCATTGGGATCGTCCATAACTTTTGCGTCTTCGATATGTTCTACGCTGCGCAGACATTCCCCTCGCACCAACGTAACACTGTACGGGGAGGGGTTGATTACAAAAATCACAGCATATCCACGGGGTGAATGATGATGAGTGGGGCGAAGCTACGGAGGGAATCATCTGTAAACCGTGAAACTCTTCCGTGAAATGCGCCCAGTACATAATATAAAGAGTGTGAAACATCGTGTATATATTAAACATCAAACTTTTATTGTACTGTTGGTTTACGTGGTCCCTTCATTATCACTTGTGATCGGTGAAATGCAAGAAAGAAGTCCGCTCCCGAGCGAAAGAGCGCCAAGAGCGACCGCATTCCCCGCTCGCCCTGTGCGAATTAAAGGCAAGGCTAGAGGGAAGACAGGACGCGCGTTCCACGACGCGAGGTCGGTAGCATGCCCAACGAAAGCCAACGGAACGCGATCGTGCAAGTGCTCCGGCTTCGCATCGCCTCATGGTTCCATTTAGCGTCCCAAAACCAAACATATTGCTCAAGGTGTGCCTTGCGTTTTTCGTAGAAATAATTTCTTTATCATGTACACTAAGACGAAAAGTTGAAAGCTCACTAGAGTGTATCGCCCGCAAAGTATGTCTTTTAGTTTGATTTAACTCTCGTACGGCTGGGTCCTCGCGCCGTTGCCGTTCCACCTCGCCCGTTGACGATCGGGCGAGGTGGCTACATAGAACTACTACTACTACACTTTAAGAAAAACATCTGGCGTTCTTTCGTTCTGCTTTTACAAAACATCTGGCGTCTTTCGTTGGTTTATTTCATCAATCAACGGCGTTTTGAACAAAATTTTTATTGTTTAATCACGCACAGGAGAAATCTCACCAGGCACTACCTTGGAGGTAAACAATGGCTGCTAATGGCAATGAGAGACAGAAGAAGTCGGCTTTTAGCTAACACTTACACTTCTACTTCTACTAACGTTTCCTACTGGAACATGCCAATGGCTGCTAATGGGGAATGAGAGACAGAAGAATTCGGCTTTTAGTTAACGCGCACGCTGCGAATTTTTTATTGTTCAACAACGCACAGGAGAAATCTCCCACCGGCACCACCTTGGAGGTCAAAGCGTAAGACTTGTTACTCACTACTACGACCACGACGACTACGAGGGACGAACGGGTGCCGCCTTAAGGAGCTTCGGCCCTAAAATAGAGGTGCTGCCCTGGGTGACTTGAACGGTGAACGGTCGCAAAAGGCACCAGCAAGCCTTTCCTCGTGCAAACACGGTCATATGGCGAGAGGAGTGCAACGGTGTGGGATAGGCTGGCGCAGTAGACTGACACCGCCGTTGACGAGTTTGCAGGCACTTTGACGTCGTCTTTGACGAGTACCTTGCTCGCGGCCGATGGACTGTCTGCCGGCGTCAAATTAGAGAATGGCGAAAGCTCTATTTCGGCTGGTGCGCAATGAATGGCGGCATCGTGGCGGGAGAGAAAATCCCATCCGAGGATGACGCCGTGAGAGCAGGCAGGAATTATGATCAGTTCGACGGCGTACATAGCGTCCTTAATCATGACGCGGGCTGTGCACACCGCTGTAGGGTGAATACGTTGGGCGCTGGCTGTACGGAGGGAGAGCCCGGAAAGTGGCGTCGTCATTTCTCGCAGTATTCGGCTAAGCTTTGCGTCCATAACGGATACGGCGGCTCCAGTGTCGATAAGGGCACCGTCCACAAACACGTCTATCACGTTTGACGGGCTTCGCTGAGGGCTTTCGCAGTTCGACAGCATCGCAGCCCTTGCCTCGTGGACTGCGCCGACTCGTTTTCCTGGTCTTGTGGGACCAGACGTGGCCGCATCGGTGACAGCGAGCGGCGTCGTGGTGACGGTTAACGGCGGGGAGATGAAGCGGGGCGAGAGGTCGGCGGCACAGGCGTAGGTGGGTCATAATATGGGCAGTTCTCCGGGCTGGTGGCAGGCGACGCGACTCTAGGCGGCTGCACGCGATTGCAATAGCGCGCCACGTGGCCGGCGTAACCGCATGCGAAGCATATGGGGCGGTTTTCAGGTGTGCGCCATCGGTTCGTTGGGGCAGGGCCCACCCATGGTGCAGGATGGGATTGACGGGGCGGCAACTGATAGGACTGGACGGTGGGCTGCAGTCGTGGCCTGTGCGTGACGTCGGCGCAGGTTGAAGTTGAAGTTGAAGTTGATTTCACCACAGTGTTACACCATTTTTTTTTCAGACATTCTTGAAACAAAGATACAATGTGTGGTGTGGAATGCGGGAAAAAAGCTGCGATACAAAACGCAGCTTGACTAGCCCCACATCCCATCAATACAAGGCAGAAAAAGTGACAGCATTCATAAAGTCCTCGAAAGAACTAAACGGACACAAATACATAGTTTAAAGTGGCACCAATAAGAAATATTACATACATAAAATTTTAAGAAATGTTGACAGGATCGCACTCTTTGAAGAAATACGATAAATAGAAATAAGCAGAACATAAAAAACAAATATTTGGAACTGCCTAAATTTGTGCAGAAAAAATTTTTTTTTCTCTCTTGCATCATGAAGGTAAAAAAATATTCGACATATCCTGTCGCGAAAGAAGGCGCAATCGCTCCAATGAAAAATTGAATTTATTTAGTATGTGGGGGAGTGAATGTTTCAGCATTTGTAGACCATAGTTTGTTCGGCATCGAGGAACCTTCCAATAATCGCCCTGTCTACTAGGTCGAGACGAGGTGCTGCGCTCTAAGCATGCTATGGAGATAAGATTGTTACTTCCTTTGTTAATTTGAGTTTTTAAAGGCGCTAGTAAACAATATTCATACATGTTGTCAAATCTTACGACTCTGAATTTGTTGAATAAAGACAAGGTATGTGCATTATATTCGGCATTTGCAATAGAACGCAATGCATTTTTTTGTAGTGTGAGTAATTTCTGCTTAGAGTGCAAGGTGCCAGTACCCCACACCAAAAGACCGTAGCGTAACTGGGAAGAAAAAAGCGTGTTGTATATCATTAGCATCTGAGTAGTCGGTAAAAATGACTGACATCTCCTAAGCATGCCTAGTACCTTACTTAATTTGTTTCTTACCATTCCGGTTTGTGAATACCATAACATATGCTCATGAGAAACAATTCCCAATGCTTTAGCGGTCGAAGAAAAATCAATCACAGAATCGTGCAGGTGTAGTTTTGAAGTAGCTTCGTACGAACGAAATAGGACGGCTTTGGTTTTTGAACAGTTGATTTGTAGGGAGTTAGCAGTCGCCCATGCATACAAGTCATCTAGTGTCGTGTTTGCTGCTGAAATTAGGTCATTTACATCCACACCTGTGAAAAACAAGGAATTGTCATCCGCATATATGACATATTTGATTGTGTGATTTATGTTTATAATGTCGTTGACATAAGTGATAAAAAGTAACGGCCCCAATATACTACCTTGGGGTACACCTTGAGCAAGTTTTTGCAAAGATGATTGTTCTGTGTTTATGCTTACACACTGTAGCTTATCGCTCAAATAACTGGTGATTAAGTTTAGCGCATTTCCTCTAATGCCATAATAGGGCAATTTTTTAAGAGGGCATTGTGATTTATCCGGTCGAAGGCTTTACCGGTACATCCGCTTCGAAAGAATGAGGTCGAGGGGAGGCTTCGGCGTAAGTGTGTGGTGCAGCCGTAGGGATTGCTGGGGGCGTTCTTGCGACCACTTGGGCGTAACTCAAGGGTGCGGGAGCCGTGTGGTGCTGGTGGTACTCGGGCATGACCTCTGCGATTTCTTGCTCAATTTCTCGACGGAGCGGAGGCAGAAGTGTGGTCGACGGCTGTTGAACGTACTGCGGGCGAGCAAAGCCCAGCAGAGAGAATTGGTGCGTGATTTCCTCGCGCACGAATGTCTTCATCTCTGCGAGCAACGCGGAGTGGTCGGATATGGTCGGCAAGCCAGCGAGCTCGGCGTCGCGTGATGGAGAGCGGCGGGTCATCGATCGCTGCCGGCGCAGCTCCTCATAGCTTTGGCAGAGCGTGATGACCTCTGCCACTGTACTGGGGTTCTTAGCGAGCAGCATGGTGAAGGCGTCGTCGTCGATGCCTTTCGTGATGTGCCGGATCTTGTCAGATTCGGACATGGTGGCGTCGGCTTTCTTACAGAAATCGAGGACGTCTTCAATGTAACTGGTGAATGATTCACCGGCCTGCTGAGCGCGTTCACATAAGCGCTGTTCGGCCTGCAGCTTACGAACGGCAGGGCGGCCAAACACATTGATAATGGCGGTCTTGAAGTCGGACCACGTTGTAAAATCTGATGCGTGGTTGTTGTACCACAAGCCCGCCACACCCGCGACGTAGGAAACCAGGTTAGTCAGTTTTCCTGCCTCGTCCTATTTATTGCGGACACTCACGCGCTCGTAAATCGCAAGCCAGTCCTCCACCTCGGTGCCATCTGCGCCAGTAAAGACCGGAGGGTCGCGGATACGAGGCACACCTGGGCATGAGGTTGGTGTAGGCGGGGCCGTTTGCTGGGAGGCGTCTTGAGGCATCGTAGGCGGCAGGGTACGGGATCGAAGAGCCAGGGGCATCGAATGAGGGCCGAAGTCGCTGTGAAAGCCCAGCACCCTCCACCAAATTATAAAGACGTTTATTAGCGGGCACTCGGCGACGATACACGACTGCGACAGTCAAGGCGGGGTGCCGACTTTGAGCGCGAGGAGCGTGCTGTCCGAGAAGAGCGGAAGAGGATGACCCACTAGTAAGCGCTCGGGAGGGCGACCCATTACAGGCTTCCAACGCTTCGCTACAATATATTGCCACGAGCATGGGATGGCATTGCGCTATTCTACTGTGTGTATGTGCCACTGTAAAACTGACGAGAGGAGAAGGAAGTGGAGAAGACGAAGAAGTCGTGTTTTCCTGGGTCGGTTCAGCTCGACGTCCTTGTGCCCCGACAGACAGAGGTTCTGTACCGTTCGTAATAACGTGACATTTCTGGTGGAGGTGCTGGGTAGTGTTGTATGCACTGCGACCAGCAGGAAGATCCCGACAGTAGTCACGCCTTGGAAGAACCAGCTGACTTACGGCGTAGTCGGCGGCAACTAGGCCTACCACCTGAATTCGGCCCCCTTCCACGACTCTACAGAAGTATGGCAAGTGCGGGGACACAGACTCAACAGACATCGACTCCGCCTTCGCCATGGTTTTTCAACGCCCCGCGAACTCCGAAGCCGTTTCACGGTGACACTTACGAGGACGTCGACGACTGGCTTGACGACTACAACCGTTGCGCCAGCGTCAACGAATGGGACGAACACCGGAAGCTTCGGTATGTCTACTTTTACCTCGAGGACTCGGCGCGCACTTGGTTTGAAAACCATGAAGCTACCATGGCAACCTGGCCAGAGTTGTGCGCTCAGCTTCAGAATACCTTTCGAAGTTCTGACCGAAAGGAGCAGGCAGAACGTCTCCTCAATTCCCGGAACCAGCGCCCGAACGAGAGCGTTGCCATGTTCGTTGAGGACATGTCCCGGCTGTGCCGGCGAGCTGATCCGTCAATGACAGAAGAGAAGAAGGTGCGCCTACTGATGCGGGGCGTAAAAGAGCAGTTGTTCGCGGGACTCGTGCGCAACCCTCCAAGCACCGTAGCGGAATTCCTCCACGAAGCCACGACGATGGAGCGAATGCTACGGCAGCGATCGTCGCAGTACGAACGCCCAAGCAATCTGTCATCTGTGTCATCGTCCCTGGCAACACCTGACGTCACGAGCGCGAGGGAAATTACGGAGCTCGTGCGCAGTATTGTACGCGAGGAGCTGCAAAAACTGCACGCAGCGTCTTCTCCGCCTCATGTGGCTGCTCTAACGGATGTTGTCCGCGAAGAGGTCCGGCACCTGGTTCAACCGTTGATGGCTCCGCCGCCAGCAGAGGCTCCTCTTTTAACGTACGCGGAGGCGTTACGTACTCCTGCACCGGCAGTCGGCTATCCGTCCCGTCTGCCCACCCAACAGACGACGCCGTTCTACTCAAGCCCACCGCATTATGAGAACCCACGACTCAATGTTCGGAAATCCAATGTGTGGCGCGCTCCTGACAATCGGCCCCTTTGTTACCATTGTGGTGAACCAGGTCACGTCTACCGCGAGTGTACGTACCGACACATGGGCCTTCCTGGCTTTCGTCCAGATGCTCGTCGACCGCGGGATGGTGAGCGGCCCCGTGCTATCGCCGAGTACTTCGCAAGCCAGCAGTCCTCCACCTTTCAGAAACGCCACCACCGCTCACCGTCTCCCCGGCGCTCCATGTCACCTGGCCAACACTCAACCTTTGCGACGTCGTTGCGGGACGATCGCCTAGGTCCCCAAGCCCACGCCGGGGAAACTAGGAACAGCGACCTCCGGGGGTGAGGCCGCTGTCGATCGACCGTTAAAAGACCCTCCTCCGAACTGCCTGCCGACATCCGACGACTCCCTTTCGCAGACGTATACCCTCGACGACAGACGTGTATCTGCTGACATCTCCATTCTTGTCGACAACCACCCCGTAACTGCTCTGGTAGACACGGGCGCCGATTACTCCGTTATCAGCGCTGACCTCGTTGTTCAGCTGAGAAAGGTAACGACACCGTGGGGACATGGACCCAACCTCCGGACAGCAGGCGGTCACCTATTGACACCAATTGGGAGATGCACCGCCCGGCTCCAAATCCGTGAGTCGACGTACGTTGCTTCTTTCGTCGTGTTGCGTGAATGCTCCCGAAGAGTTATTCTCGGAATGGATTTCCTCCGCGAGCACGGAGCCGTTATTAACATTCGAGACCTGCTTATAACGTTTTCAGACGACCATGCTCCCAGACATAAAGATACCAATACGCAGAAAACTGCACTTCGAATTGTTGACGACACCCTCACACTTCCGCCGCGAACCAGTATGTTGGTAACTGTGGAGAGCGACTGCGATAATAGCAGTAATGGTATCGCCGAAGCGAACCTGTCGGTGCTCTTGGCTCGGCAAATCTGCGTCGCCCGCGGTATCGTCCAACTGAAAGGTAGGATCACTCAGCTCTTCATCACGAATTTCAGCGGCGAATACCAACACTTGACAAAGCGAACAGCAATCGCTGACTTCGAAGCCATTGGCGACGAAGCATTTTCTACGATTGCTCCGATTGCTGCAGCCGCCGAATGTGACACTGCAGTGGCCAGCACAGTCGATGTGAATCCGAAGCTCACATGCGTGCAGAAGGAGCAGCTACGCACTATGTTACGCACCTTTAGTGACTGTTTTGCGTCCACTTCAAAAATCAAGCAGACCCCAACCGTAATGCACCGCATTATAACGGACCCTACCGAACGACCGGTACGACAGCACGCCTACCGGGTGTCGCAAAAAGAACAAGAGGTGATACGTTCTCAGGTGAAGCAGATGCTCGACGATGACATAATCCAACCCTCGACCAGTCCATGGGCGTCCCCCATCGTACTTGTAAAAAAGAAGGACGGCACTCTTCGATTTTGCGTGGATTACAGAAAACTCAACACAGTGACGAGGAAAGACGTCTACCCTCTTCCACGCATAGACGACTCACTGGATCGGCTTCGACATGCCCGATATTTCTCATCCATGGATTTGCGAAGCGGCTACTGGCAGATTGAGGTCGATGAACGCGACCGTGAAAAAACAGCGTTCATAGCTCCCGACGGCCTCTACGAATTTAAAGTGCTACCGTTCGGCCTGTGCTCTGCTCCAGCGACGTTCCAAAGGATGATGGATACCGTGCTGTCAGGCCTCAAGTGGGAATCGTGTCTTGTCTATTTAGACGACGTCGTTGTTTTTTCGCAAACATTCGATCAACATTTACAACGACTTCAGTCCGTCTTCGTCGCAATTCGCAAAGCAGGCCTATCACTAAAACCGGAGAAATGCCATTTCGGCTACGACGAAAGTTCCTCGGACACCTTGTCAGTCACGATGGCATTCGGCCAGACCCGGACAAGACAATGGCTGTTGCTGCATTTCCCCCACCTTCCAACAAACGTGATATGCGCCGATTTTTAGGCCTCTGCGCATACTACAGGCGCTTTGTGCAGAATTTCGCGAACACCGCCGAACCCCTCACCCGCTTAACGAAAGAGGATATTCCTTTTGTCTGGGGTCCCGAGCAAAGAGACGCTTTTTCCGAGCTTCAGCAGCGCCTTCAGACCGAGCCCGTACTAGGACACTTTGACGAAGATGCCGCCACTGAACTGCACACTGACGCAAGCAATATCGGTCTTGGTGCAGTGCTCGTCCAGTGGCAAGATGGCGTCGAGCGTCCCATCGCCTATGCTAGTCGCATTCTGTCATCTGCGGAAGCTAACTACTCGACCACGGAGAAGGAATGCCTTGCTGTTGTCTGGGCGATATCAAAGTTCCGACCGTATCTATATGGCCGTCCGTTCAGAGTCGTCACAGACCATCATGCCCTTTGTTGGCTGGCCAATCTCAAGGACCCTTCAGGGCGTCTCGCGAGATGGAGCTTGCGCCTTCAAGAATTTGACGTAACAATCGTCTACAAGTCTGGCCGGAGACACGCTGATGCCGATTGCCTTTCGCGCGCTCCACTTGCAACGACATCAAGCGATGATGATGCCGAAGGCCGTTTTCTTTGTGCTGTCAGTGAATCTGACTTGGCTCAACAACAGCGGAACGATTCAGAGCTTGAACAACTTATTAAATACCTTGAAGGCCGTAGCTCGAGACCTCCGCGGGCATTCGCGCGTTCAGAATCATTCTGTCTCCGTAATAACATCCTCTACAAAAAGAACTTCAAACCTTATGCGACTGAACACCTGCTCGTCGTTCCATCGGTGCTGCGTGCCGACATTTTATCTGCCTGCCACGACGAGCCTTCGTCCGGCCACATGGGATTCGCGCGTACCCTTGCTCGAATTCGTCGGCGCTACTACTGGCCAAAGCTCACTCAGGATGTCAAGCATTACGTAAAAACGTGTAATGATTGCCAGCGTCGTAAAGCCCCACCTATGCGCCCACCTGGTTTCCTGAAGCCTGTTGCACCGCCAGCAGAGCCGTTTCAACAAATCGGCATAGACTTGCTCGGGCCCTTCCCGAAGTGTCATGACGGCAGCCGCTGAATTGTAGTCGCTACTGACTATTTGACGAAGTACTGCGAAACAAAAGCCCTACAACGAGGCACTGCCAATGAGATTGCGTACTTCTTCGTGAACAACATCGTCCTCCGCCATGGAGCGCCAGCAGTTGTCATCACTGACCGTGGAAGAGCTTTTACAGCGCAAATGATGCAAGACGTCATGAGGCTTAGCGGAACCGCTCATCGCAAAGCTACCGCATACCATCCACAAACCAATGGTCTTACGGAGAGATTAAACAGGACCCTCGCTGACATGCTCTCTATGTACGTTCACCAAGACCACAAAAACTGGGACGACGTTCTACCATACATTACGTTCGCTTATAACACTGCGGTTCAAGAGACTATGGGGTTCACCGCTTTCCGGTTGCTTCACGGCCGAGAAGCAATTACGATGCTGGATGCCGTGCTGTTACCCGACAGCTGTTACATTACCACCGATGCGAACGACTTTATCCGGCTCGCAGGCGCAGCTCGCAAGCTTGCACTCGAGCGAATCCAAAACCAGCAACACATCGACTCGCACAGGTACAATTCTCGTCATCGCGAGGTTATTTACCAGCCCGGTGATCAAGTGTGGCTGTGGATTCCTATTCGCCAAAGGGGCCGCTCAGAAAAATTACTCCACCGCTACTTCGGTCCTTATCGAGTTCTACGTCGCCTCAGCGACGTCAACTACGCAGTCCTGCTTAAAAGCACGGCTCGCCGATCTCGTCGTTTAAAGCAAGCAGACGTTCTGCATGTATCGAGGATGAAGCCGTACTACCCCCGTTGACTATTCAAGTCTACTTGGATGATCGTTCGAACACCTCGACACTGCTGCATCATTTGTGCGTGTGTGCGCGTGCGATTATTTTCTGTTTTATTCACCATTAAGCATCGGGACGATGTTTTTTTTGGAAGGGGAGTAATGCCACGAGCATGGGATGGCATTGCGCTATTCTACTGTGTGTATGTGCCACTGTAAAACTGACGAGAGGAGAAGGAAGTGGAGAAGACGAAGAAGTCGTGTTTTCCTGTGTCGGTTCAGCTCGACGTCCTTGTGCCCCGACAGACAGAGGTTCTGTACCGTTCGTAATAACGTGACAATATATATGTATATATATATATATATATATATATATATATATATATATATATATATATATATATATATATATATATATATATATATATATATATATATATATATATATATATTGTAGAGAAGCATTGCAACGTTGTAATGGGCCGTCCTCTTCAGCGCCTTCTAGTGGGTCGCCCTCTTCGCCTCTTCTCGGAGAGCACGCCCCTCTTGCTCTTGCTCGTGAGAGTCTGCGAGTCTGCGCTCTGTCGTTACTGTCGTCGCTGCGCATCGTCGCCGTCGATCCCGCCGTCGATAAACGCCTTTACAAATTGGTGGAGAGTGCTGTACCGTCCCCACAACTTCGGTCTCTATCTCATGCCCCTGGAGCTTCGAACCCGTACCGTACCATCTACCATGCCGCAAGACGCCGCTCTGCAAACGCCGCCTCCTGCCCCGACCGCTTGTCCTGGTGTCCCCCGTATCCGCGACCCTCCTGTCTTCACCGGCGCGGATGGCACCGACGTGGAGGACTGGCTCACGATTTACGAACGGGTGAGTGTCCCCAATAAATGGGACGAAGCAGGCAAGCTGAGCAACTTGGTTTTCTACCTCGCGGGTGTGGCTGGCATGTGGTACAACAACCATGCATCCGATTTCCCAACGTGGTCCGCTTTCAAGACCGCCATCGTCGAAGTGTTTGGCCGCCCTGCCGTTCGTAAGCTGCAGGCCGAACAGCGTTTGCGAGAACGAGCTCAGCAGGCCGGCGAAACCTTTACCAGCTACATTGAAGACGTCCTCGATTTCTGTAAGAAAGCCGACGCCACCATGTCGGAATCTGACAAGATGAGGCACATTATGAAAGGCATCGACGACGATGCCTTCACGATGCTGCTCGCCAAAAACCCTCGCACAGTGGCAGAGGTCATTACCCTGTGCCAAAGCTACGAGGAGCTGTGCCGGCAGCGCTTGATGACCCGTCGACCGCCATCACGCGATGCTGATCTCGCAGGCTTGTCGGCAATTCCTGACCACTCCACCTTGCTCGCCGAAATCAAGTCGTTCGTGCGTGAATAAATTGCCCGCCAGGTCTCTCTACTGGCTTTCACTCCACCGCAGCATGTTGACCAGCCGCCAACTACACTTCTGCCTCCTCTCCGCCGAGCGATTCAACAAGAAATCGCGGAGGTCATTCCCGAATACCACCAGCCGTCTCTAGTGCCGGCACCACTAAGCTACGCCTAAGCTGTAGCCAGGCCGCCCCCAGCGATTCCTGTGGCTGGCCCGCGGAGTTACGCCGAAGCCGTCGTCGGACCACAGGCTTTCGACGCGGCTGTGCCGCCTACATACGTCGACGTCGTCCCCAGGCCCCGACTGCTGCCCACAATGCACTCATATCAGCAGCCGCCTCGTCCATCCCGTTCTGCGACATGGATGGGACCCGCGAACCGCTGGCGCACTTCCGACAACCGCCCCATTTGCTTTGCGTGCAGTTGTGCCGGTCACGTCGCACGCTACTGCAATCGCGTGCAGCCGCCTCGGGTCGCATCAACCCTGACCAGCTCATCAAGCAGCCCTTATTATGACCAAGCGCCGCCTATGTCACCGACGTCCCGCCCCGCACCATCTACCCGCCGTTCACCGTCTCCACGACGTCGCTCACTGTCGCCTATGCGGCCACGTCCGGGCTCACGCGACAAGGAAAACTAGTCGTCGCAGTCCACGAGGCAAGGGCTGCGACGCTATCGAACTGCGAAAGCCCTCAGCGAAGCCCCTCGAACGTGATTGACGTGTTTGTGGACAGTGTTCGCGCATCAGCCCTTATCGACACTGGAGCCGCCGTATCCGTTATGGACGCCAAGTTTAGCCGACTACTGCGAAAAGCGACGACGCCGCTTTCCGGGCTCTCCCTCCGTACAGCCAGCGCCCAATGTATTCACCCAACAGCGGTGTGCACAGCTCGCGTCATTATTCAGGATGCTCTGTACGCCGTCGAATTGATCATAATTCCTGCCTTCTCTCACGACGTCATCCTAGGATGGGATTTTCTCTCCCGCCACGACGCCGTCATTCATTGCGCACCAGCCGAAATAGAGCTCTCACCATTCTCTGAATTGGCGCCGGCTGACAGTCCATCGGCTGCGTGCAAGGTACTTGTCAAAGACGACACCAAGGTGCCTGCAAACTCGTCGACGGCGGTGTCAGTGTACTGCGCCAGTCTCTCCGACACCGTTGCACTTCTCTCGCCATCTGACCGTGTTTGCACGAGGAAAGGCATGCTGGTGCCTTTCGCGACCGTGCAAGTCACTCAGGGCAGTACGTCAATTTTTGTTATCAACCCATCTCCGTACAGTGTGATGTTGGTCCGAGGGGAATGTCTCGGCAGCGTGGAACCCCTCGAAGACGCACAAGTTATGGACGAACCAGATGAAATGCACTGCCACAGTTCCAGTACGCTCGGCTCTGTTTCGACGTCTGGTTCATCACCCGCTGATGTCTTTGGTTCCTCCATTGCTGACGAACTTACACCGGTCCAGCGTTCCCAGCTTCTGGGCCTGTTGGACGAATTTCGCTCTTCTTTCGATGTCGCTCAAACTTCTCTCGGCCGAACTTCCGCCGTTACGCATCGCATCGACACTGGCGCCCAGCCGCCACTGCGGCAACGTCCATATCGCGTATCTCCCACAGAACCCCGTGTAATCAACGAGCAAGTCGACGACATGCTTGGACGAGATGTTATTCGACCATCTAACAGCCCCTGGGCGTCTCCTGTCGTTCTTGTTGCGAAGAAGGACGGTTCTGTGCGGTTCTGTGCGGACTACCGACGACTCAACAAGATCACTCGTAAGGACGTGTATCCATTACCGCGAATAGACGACGCCATTGACAGCCCGCAAGGAGCAGAATTCTTTTCATCTCTCGATTTGCGTTCAGGGTACTGGCAAGTACCCATGGCTGATGACGCTCGACCGAAGACCGCCTTTGTCACGCCCGACGGCTTGTACGATTTCAACGTCATGCCGTTTGGGCTGTGTAATGCGCCCGCCACCTTTGAGCGCATGGTGGATACCGTTCTGCGCAACCTGAAATGGCACACCTGCTTGTGCTACCTCGACAACGTCGTTGTTTTCGCTCCGGACTTCTCCACGCATCTTCAACACCTGCGGCATGTTTTGACGCGTTTGAGCGACGCCGGCCTACAACTGAATCTAACGAAGTGCCGCTTTGCAGCACGGCAGCTGACAATACTCGGTTACGTCGTGTCCAAGGACGGTATTCTTCCCGATCCAGCCAAGCTTCGGGCCGTGACCGAGTTCCCCAAACCTACGTCCGTCAAAGAACTGCGCAGTTTCGTAGGACTGTGTTCCTACTTTCGGCGCTTCATTCGAAACTTCGCGACCGTCATATCGCCGCTGACGAAGCTCCTCGGAAGTAACGGGTCCCTCAATTCATGGTCGTCAGAGTGCGACGACGCTTTCGCGAAGCTCCGTCGTCTGTTGACGTCGCCTCCCATACTACGCCACTACGACCCTACGGCCCCTACAGAGGTACACACAGACGCCAGCGCTGTTAGCCTTGGCGCTGTCCTTGCACAGCGCAAACCCGGGTTCCCTTAATATGTCGTGGCATATGCAAGTCGTACGCTCACCAAAGCCGAGACCAATTACACCGTCACCGAAAAGGAATGCCTGGCGATCATCTAGGCCCTTACGAAGTTCCGACCTGATTTGTATGGTCGCCCATTTGATGTCATCACCGAGCACCATGCACTCTGCTGGTCGTCATCATTGACGGATCCATCAGGCCGCCTCGCCCGCTGGGCACTTCGCCTACAGGACTACGATATCCGCGTGCTGTACCGCAACGGACGCCAGCATGCTGACGCCGACGCACTCTCGCGCGCCCCCTTGCCTGACGACAATACCCACAGCTCAATGTCTCACCATGCCGTTTGTTCAATCGACGTTCACACTGTCGCTACCGAACAGCGCAAGGATCAATGGATCGCTTCACTGCTGGACTTGCTCACTGATCCTTCGGCAACACCATCCACTCGCGCGTTGCGTCGTCAAACCCACCATTTCGCCATTCGCGACGACCTCCTCCACCGACGCAATTACAACGCCGACGGCCGCCAGTGGCTACTAGTAATACCCCGCAGTCTGCGTTCTGAAATATGCGAATCGTTCCACGCGGATCCGCAGTGTGCGCACTCTGGGGTATCGAAAACATACCACCGCATTCGCCAACGGTACTTTTGGCGAGGCATATACCGCTACGTGCAGAAGTTCGTTCGCTCCTGCATCGATTGTCAGCGCTGCAAATCTTCAACGCACCAGTCACCAGCAGGTCTGCAACCTTTACCTTGCCCTGACCGGCCGTTTGGGCGCGTTGGCATCGATTTGTATGGGCCACTCCCTCTGACTTCGGCTCGTAACCGCTGGGCCATCGTCGCTGTAGACCACCTTACGCGATACGCCGAAACTGCCGCCCTCCCAGCGGCTACAGCGCGCGATGTAGCCTCCTTTCAGCTCCGCCGGTTCATGCTGCGCCACGGTGCACCCCAGGAGCTGCTCAGCGATCGAGGCCGTGTCTTCCTGTCGGAAGTCGTCGAAGCCATTCTCAAAGAGTGCAACGTTGTTCACCGCAAAACTACTGCTTACCACCCGCAGACGAATGGGCTCACGGAACGCTTTAACCGCACGCTCGGCGACATGCTCTCGATGTATATCGCCGCCGATCACACAAATTGGGATTCCATTCTACCTTTCGTCACCTACGCCTACAATACCGCCCCTCAAAGCACCACTGTTTTCTCACCATTTTTCCTATTGTACGGCAGGCACCCGTCACACACAATCGACACAATCCTTCCATACAAGCCGGATCGCTCCGAGTGTGCGCCTATTTCTGCCACAGCCAGACTTGCTGAGGAGTGTCGCGAGCTTGCGAAGACCTTTACTGCGCAGGGCCAAGAGCGGCAGAAAAGCATCCGCGGTGAGACCAACACTTCTGCACCCACGTTCCTACCTGGAGCACTCGTATGGCTCTCGGTCCCTACCACTGCAACTGGCCTCCCTTCGAAACTGCTGCCCAAATACGAAGGCCCCTACCGTGTCGTCGAATGCACATCCCCGGTCAACTACCTGATTCAACCCATCGACCCATCTTCCGACATGCGCCGTGGAGGGCGCGACATTGTCAACGTGGAGCGCCTCAAGCATGGCATGACCCGCTCATAGTGACCAGCTGCTAGGTCGCCAGACAGCTCCCTTTTCGTACCCGGGGTAATTGTAGAGAAGCATTGGAACGTTGTAATGGGCCGTCCTCTTCAGCGCCTTCTAGTGGGTCGCCCTCTTCGCTTCTCGGAGAGCACGCCCCTCGTGCTCTTGCTCGTGAGAGTCTGCGAGTCTGCGCTCTGTCGTTACTGTCGTCGCTGCGCATCGTCGCCGTCGATCCCGCCGTCAGTAAACGCCTTTCCAATATATATATATATATATATATATATATATATATATATATATATATATATATATATATATATATATATATATATATATATATATTGGTAGCCGATTCTGGTATGATATTGCCACGTGCGTTTCTTTATCAGTTTTGCTGTATTTGGTTTTCGGCCACAAAGACTGTCAGCAACGCTCAGCGCGAACCGCGCCTCGTTGTTCGAGAACCTTCGCGATCATTGTAGATCGTTTTGTTAAGATTGCGCGCAAGACGCGCACACTCGAGCTTTTTCTAGAATTTGCACGACAGCGAGCGATAGCGCTGGAATATTCGACGGCACATGTTTAAATGCCGACGCGCTTCACCGCTTGTCAGTTGATCGACGGTCGACGCTCTGTTCGACGCTATCAGTGTATTGCTGTAGTTTGACCTTCAGTTTCCCGGCCACAAGTTCGGCCAAATAAACAGTTTCATCTCGGACGTGCTGACTGCTGTCTTCGTCGACGTCACGACCACGTGACATCTGGTGGAGGTGCTGCTTCATGATCCGGACGCCACCACAGAGCGCTGACCCAAGCCCAAGCCGCGAAGAAGACCACTCTAAGGTCAACCCGGATCCTTGAACCAGCCGCCGGCAGAAGGGACTACAACCAGAGTACGGGCTCCTTCCCGAAAACGCCAGGCAGCCGAAGACCGTCACATCTACCGCCGAGACGATGACAGACCCCCTGCCAACTACAACGGTAGTGATGCAACAGCGAAGGGAGCCACCAACTTTCCGTGGATCGTCGTTTGAAGACCCGGAGAGCTGGCTGGACACGTACGAGCGAGTCGCCGCCTTCAACCACTGGGACACTGAAGAGAAGCTGCGCCACGTCTACTTCTACTTAGAAGACGCCGCGAAACGTGGTTCGAAAACCATGAATCGAGCCTTCAATCCTGAGACCTCTTTCGGACGACGTTCCTCAATACCTTCGCGAGCATCGTCCGCAAGGAAAAGGCCGCTGCTTTGCTGGAGACCCGGGTGCAGCTGTCAAACGAAAACGTCACCATCTTCACGGAAGAGATGACTCGACTTTTCCGTCAGGCCGACGCTGCGATGGCAGAAGACAAAAATGTTCGCCTGCTCATGCGGGGTGTCAAACAAGAACTTTTCGCGGGACTTGTCCGCAACCCGCCCACGACGGTCGCCGAATTCCTAACCGAGGCTACGACTATTGAAAAGACACTGGACATGCGGACTAAACAATACAACCGCTCGCCGCTGTCTGCAACCTATTCCGAAGTGCACTCACAAGCCACCGACGACCTGCGCGAAACCATCCGAGCGATCGTGCGGGAGGAGTTGCGCAAGCTGTTACCTTCGCCGTAGCCTCAAGTGGATTCGATCGCAGACATTGTCCGCGAGGAAATCAGAGTCACTGGGTGTTCCTCAGCCGGCATCGCCACAGCTTCAAGCAATGAGTGGTGCTGCTGCAGCCCGACGCAACGCCCCCCCTCCTCGCCCGCGTCAAGACGCCGCGCCGCCCCAGCAGTTCCGCCGCCAGGCACCACCGCCACCACCACCGACGCCATACCGCCCGCCAACTGGCCAGCGATACACGCCGAGGAAGACCGACGTTTGGCGCGCCCCCGACCATCGTCCACTCTGCTACCATTGCGGAGAAGCCAGCCACACCTACCGCCGCTGCCAGTATCGAGGGATGGGACTGCGCGGGTTCGCCATCGACGCGCCGCGTCCACAGCAGGGTGAACGACCACGTGACATCGACTACTACCTCACCGGAACAGAGTGGCAAGAACGATGACCTTCCCGTTCGCCTTCGCCGGGCCGCTACATGTCACCGCACCGCCGGCAGTACACTGGCCCAAATCGGGGCCGGTCGCCTAGCCCGTATCCGGGAAACTAAGGGCAGCAACCGATGGAGGTGCGGTTGCTGTACGACGAACTACCGAAGACCCTCCGCCGCCGACGACAACGCCGCAACGAAATCTAAAGAACACGCCGCAAGCCGAACGAAGCCCTGACGTCGAAACTTCACGGCCTGAGGAAGACCTGACGACGCCACGTCGAAGCAGCGGAACAAACCGACGCAGCCGTGACCCGACGCCGCGACCCAACCGCAACGCAAGACGACGAACTAGCGACCTCGACGTTCTCATTGACGGCCAGAACGTCACCGCTCTCGTCGACACTGGAGCCGACTATTGCGTCATCAGTGGGTCTTTCGCCACGAAGTTGAAGAAAGTTAAGACTGCTTGGGAAGGTCCCGAAATCCGTACCGCTGGAGGCCATCTAATAACGCCGTCTGGAGTCTGCACAGCAAGAGTAGCAATCGATAATCGCACGTATCCTGCGAGTTTCGTAATCTTGCAACACTGCTCCAGGGGCGTCATACTTCGCATGGATTTCTTAAACCATCATGGCGCCGTCATTGACACAAGGACCAAGTCTATAACCCTATCGTCGGACAAAACCACACCACCGGATACGAATCCATGTCACCATGCTCTGAACGTGCTCGAAGATCAAGTTACAATCCCGCCTCGCTCCAGCGTCATAATTCCCGTCAGCACCCAAAAAGCTGAAGACATCGAAGGTGTCATCGAGAGCGATCAGCGTTTGCTACTAGACCGTGACATTTGCGTTGCAAGGGGCATTGCTCGGTTGCACGAAGGAAAAGGAAGCGTGATGCTAACGAACTTCAGCCAAGAATACAGACACCTGAGCAGGGGCACGACAATTGCATACATCGAAGAAATCTTGGCCGTCAGCGATGCATTTGCCTTTTTGGATTACGACGAAGCTACGATGACTACCCCAACAGCTGAGCCACCCTTCGACGTAAACCCAAATCCTCCCGCTCGCCAACAGCAACAGCTTCGATGGCTTCTGCAGAAAAACAAGGACTGTTTCTCATCGTCATCGCGGGTCCGACAAACGCCCCTTGATAAGCACCGCATTATAACAGAAGAAAATGCTCGACTACTCCGTCAGAGTCCCTACCGGGTTTTGACGCGGGAACGGGAGGCCGTGAAGAAACAGGTCGACGAAATGCTACGCGACGACATCATCCAGCCGTCGAAGAGTCCGTGGGCATCCCCCGTGGTGCTTGTGAAGAAGAAGGATGGGACTCTCCGTTTTTGCGTAGATTATCGTCGCCTGAACAAAGTCACGAAGAAAGACGTGTATCCCCTTCCCCGGATAGACGACACCCTGGATCGATTACACAACGCAAAGTACTTTTCGTCGATGGACCTCAAGACCGGTTACTGGCAAATAGAAGTCGACGAGAGAGACCGAGAAAAGACTGCCTTTAGAACGCGAGACGGCCTGTTTGAGTTCAAGGTCATGCCTTTTGGTCTTTGTTCGGCACCTGCGACTTTTCAACGGGTCATGGATACAGTACTGGCCGGCTTGAAGTGGCAGACATGCCTCGTGTACTTGGACGACGTCGTTGTGTTTTCCTCAAACTTCGACGAACACCTTCGGCGCCTTGAAGCTGTACTTCAAGCAATCATGACCTCCGGACTCACTTTGAAGCCTGAAAAGTGCCGCTTCGCGTACGAGGAGCTCTTGTTCTTGGGTCATGTGATCAGCAAGGATGGTGTTCGCCCGGACCCGCAGAAAACAGCTGCCATCGCTGACTTCCCGACGCCCACCGACAAGAAGGCCGTACGCCGTTTTCTCGGCTTGTGCGCCTATTACAGACGTTTCGTCAAGGAATTTTCCCGGATCGCCGAGCCACTGACGCAACTCACGAAGGCCGACGTCGAATTCAGGTGGGAAACGTCGCAAGTTCAGGCATTTCAAGAATTGAAACGACGCCTGCCGACGCCTGCGATACTTGCGCATTTCGACGAACACGCCGATACGGAAATCCACACCGACGCAAGCAGCGCAGGACTCGGCGCCGTCCTCGTGCAGAAGACCGACGGATTGGAAAGGGTCATCAGTTATGCTAGCCGGTCGCTATCAAAGGCAGAAATCAACTATTCCATGGCCATCATCTGGGCTACATCGAAGTTTCGCGCCTACATCTACGGCCGGTTCTTCAAAGTTGTGAGCGACCTCCACACCCTGTGTTGGCTAGCCAACTTGAAGGACCCTTCAGGTCGCCTCGCACAGTGGAGCCTAAGACTTCAAGAATTCGACATTACCGTCGTTTACAAGTCCGGAAGAAAACACTCCGACTGCTGCTTGGGAACCATAACTGCCGACGCCCTCGCTGAACGACAACAAGCCGACCCGGAACTCGGGGGCCTTGTGGAATACCTTAAGGGCAGGATCGCCGTTGTTCCAAAAGTGTTCAGGCGGGGATTGGCGTCATTTCCCTTGAAAAACGACGTCCTCGTAAAGAAGAACTTCTCTCCGGCCCGGGCCGACTGCCTCATCGTTGTACCTTCGGCACTGCGACCAGAGGTTCTGCAGGCCCTGCACGACGACCCGACGGCTGGCCACCTCGGTTTTTCCCGCACGCTCGCGGGGATACAGGAAAAATACTACTGGCCATGCTTTCCTGCCGACGTCGCCCACTACGTTAAGACTTGCCGAGATTGCCTGCGACGGAAGACATCGCCGACTAGACCAGCGGGACTTCTGCAGCCAATCGAAGCACTTCACCGGCCATTCCAGCAAATCGGGATGGACCAACTGGGGCCGTTCGCGACGTCGACTTCAGGGCAACAAGTGGATCGTCGTAGCAACTGACTACCTCACCCGTTACGCCGAGACAAAGGCCTTGCTCAAAGGCAGTGCCGCCGAGTTAGCCAAGTTCTTCGTGGAGCACATCGTCTTGCGTCATGGCGCCCCAGAGGTCCTCATAACAGACAGAGGTACCGCCTTTACTGCGGACCTAACTCAGGCGACCTTCAAATGCAGCGAGACGAGCCACCGCCGCACCACCGCCTACCACGCACAGACCAATGGCCTCACCGAGCGTCTAAATAAGACCATCGCCGACATGCTGGCCATGTACGTCGACGTTGAGCACAAGACGTGGGACGCCGTCCTTCCATACGTGACCTCCGCTTACAACACGGCCATCCAAGAAACGACGCAGATGACGCCGTACAAGTTGGTCTACGGAAGAAGCCCGGCGACGACGCTCGACGCCATGCTACCCAACGTCACCGACGAAGAAAATCTCGACGCCGCCGCTTACTTACAGCGCACCGAAGAAGCACGACAGCTCGCCCGCCTACGGATCAAGAACCAGCAGACGACTGACAGCCGCCGCTACAACCTTCGACGACGCCACATGGAATACCAACCCGGTGAGCGTGTGTGGGTATGGACGCCAATACGCCGACGGGGACTCAGTGAGAAGCTTCTTCGACGATACTTCGGACCGTACAAGGTACTTCGACGCCTCGGCGCACTCGACTACGAGGTTGTCCCTGATGGCATTACGAACTCTCAGCGGCGCCGTGCACGACCTGAACTCGTCCATGTCGTGCGCCTCAAACCATATTACGCACGTTAGCGAATCTGAGGACTGTCATTTTGCTTTAATATTGTGCTTTCTTTCTCAATAAAGGCAATAGAGGGGAACGTACGGATGGGATATGCCAACACTCAACGGATATAAGGATAATACCGAATACGCTTAAATGTCCAATTTTCGGACGCCGAATTTTTTCGACATGTTCGAGACTTCGGATGCTTTCGCGGCACCGCCCACGCCACACGGAATCAATATACGCCCACCTAGAATTTCGCACGCTGAAACCCTTGGAAGTTTCATTTTCGGTCTTTTTACTCAAATTGCATGTCGTTTGGATTTGGATGTCAAATGCATTTGGATTAAGTGAAACCACCACAGCTTCTGCGTCATTCAGCTCGCAGGCTCGAACCGGCGGTTTTGCGGCTACATCCGTTTGCGGCCCCAACAAATTGCAAAAGTGAGATTTGCCGCAACTACTTTCCGAGGCGGCCCCTGTCACTTCGGTAGCCACCACCGTAATACAGGCGGCTTGGACAAGACGTAGTGAGACCGGTGTCACAACGCGTGTGTGGCACGGACTACCCTATTCATGTTCCAAGGAATGGAAGAGCGACAGGACGAACGTGCTTGGCTGGCGATACCGAAAATGCTAGAAAACACGTCCTCTCGTATAACCACACTGAAAGTTTTGGGGAGGTGGGCTGGGCTGCAGCGGCTCGAGTTTTATAGCAAATCTGTCAATAACTAGTGCCAACGTCAGCGGTATTCGCGGAGACCTCCAAGCAGATATTTGCCACACACATTTGACTGGCACTGCCTCGAGAATGCGCTAAGGAAATCATGTTGTTATATAATGGGGACCAGCCTTGACTGTCAAAAATCTTGCCTTGCACAAACAGGCTACCCTGACTACCGCCTGGTGTCATTCGTAGGATGCTTGCTCAAAAAGGCTTGAGTTTGCCAGCCAAATGCAGCCACCGTTATGAATGTCCAAAAGAAGTTCACTACGATGCCTTACTTACACAAGATTTCGCATAACATAGAAAAAGTGGGCTCTTGGGAAAAAAATAGCGTGGCTCTTACGAGTCCAAGCAAGCTAGGAAAACTGTGCAGGCGCAGCAACCCAACTGCACGCATAGCACGCGGCTGTGACAGCAAAAAAGCACAAACACGCCACGTGCCATGCAAAGAAGGTTCTGGTGCAAAGATTATTCTGGTGCTCTCTAAGCCTGCCATTGACAGGCTTAGAGAGCACCACCATATTGATGTAAAGAAGGGTGGCGATGATTTGCTCTCCGCGCATTGCAGCACGTGTGGGTGTTCGCCTGTTTTTGCTGAATTCTCGGCTGTACGCATGCACAAAATGAAACTACGCGGTTGATTGTTGAATCGGCTACCATACATTAGGTATGGGTGTTAGGGCAAGATTGTGTCAACGCAGCATCATTGTCATTATCCAGAAAAGAATTATCATTCCTCGATGACTCCAGATTGGCGCATGCCTGGGTGATCACAAGTTTTCATGTATATATGTTCGATGCGGCTTCCAATAAATCATTGTT
Source organism: Rhipicephalus sanguineus (assembly GCF_013339695.2). Classification (NCBI taxonomy): domain Eukaryota; kingdom Metazoa; phylum Arthropoda; class Arachnida; order Ixodida; family Ixodidae; genus Rhipicephalus; species Rhipicephalus sanguineus. The sequence goes on from NC_051180.1 coordinate 204,823,344, forward strand.
GAAAGTTAGCGCTTGTGTGTGTGTTACTCCCTGTCCCGTCTTTGTCATTTCAGTTCTGCGCGTTACGATATGAATACCTTTGCCTGTGTATGTACGTGCTTTATTCCCTCTCCTCCAACCCAAACACAAGAGGAGGCAGGGAAAAGTGCGAGGAGAAATGGGGGTGGGCAAGAGGCACGGGCCGGTGTTTCGAATGGGGTAACTCAAAAAGAAACAGGAAAGAGGGACGGTAACTAAAAAAAAAACTAAAAAGAGGGAAAGCGTCGGAAGAGATTCGCTTCGAAAGGTAGAACGGAAGGTGGGTCTCTCGCTGAAAAATGGTCATCAAAACTAAGCAACGCATGTCTAATAATTTCAAGGTGGCAAGAATGCTTAGCAATTCCGCAAAGAAAGGCTTCATTCTCATTGGTTTTTGTTGTCTATCCATCATATTGGAAGGATGCAAGAGCCCCTTTTGAAGGGTTGATACCTGTTGGGCTAGTCCCCCAGCTCACCACTAGGGGGTTTCGACGCGCGAACGGGAATTCCTTAATGATCAAGTTCACGACATGCTACGCGACGGCATCATCCAGCCGTCCGAGTGTCCGTGGGTACGTCGCATGGTGGTAGAGAAGAATGATCGAATGCTACGACTCTGCGTCGACTATCATCGCCTGAACAAAATCACGAAGAAGGACGTGTACCCTATCCTACGAATATACGACACCCTGGATGGACTCTACAACGCGAAGTACTGCTCGTCGATGGATCTCAAGACCGTCTACTGGCAAATCGATGTCGGCGACAGAGACCGAGAAAGGAATGTCTTTATAACACCAGGCGGCCTGTTCGAGTTCAAGGGCATGCCTTTTCGTCTTTGCTCGGCACCTGCGACTTTCCAACACCTTAATGATACTGTACTGGCAGGCTTCCAGTGGCACACGTGCCTCGTGTACTTGAACGACGTCATTGCGTTTGCCTCGAACTTCGACGAACACCTCCTTGATGCTGTACCTCAAGCAATACAGACCTCCGGCCTCGCCCTGAAGCCAGAAAAACACCGCTTCGCGAACGCGGAGCTTTTGTTCTTGGGCCACGTGATTAGCAAATCTGGAGTTTGCACCGACGCACGGAAAACAGCTGCCATCGCTGCCTTCCCACCACTGAACGACATGAAGGCCGTTCGCCGAATTCTCGGCTTATACGCCTATTACAGACGCTTCGTCATGTAATTTTCAGGAATCGCTGAGCCGCTAACACACTTTACGAAGACTGACGTGGAATTCATGTGAGAAACAGGGATAATTGAAGCATTTCAATAACTAAAACAACGCACCCTATACTTGCACATTTCGACGAATACACCGATACGGAAATCCACACCCACATAAGCAGCGTAGGACTCAGTGCTGTCTTTGCGAAGAGCACTGACTTAGTAGAAAGGGTTATCACTTATGCTAGCCGGTCGCCATAAAAGTCGGAAGCCAACTACTCCACAACAGAAAAGGAGTGCCTTCCCAACATTTCGGCTACATCAAAGTTTTTCCCCTACCTCTACGGCAGGAATTTCAAAGCTGTGAGGCACCACCACGCCTTATGTTGGCTAGCTAACTTGAAGGACTCTTCAGGTCACCCTGCACGGTAGAGTCTGGGACTTCAAGCATTCGAAATTGCAGTTGTTTAGAAGTCCGGTAGGAAGCACTCCGACGGCGAAATCCTGTCCCGTGCCCCCGTCGAGCCATCGCCGCAGGACGACCAGTATGATGACTGCTTTTTGGGAACGATAAGTGCTGACGACTTTCCTGAACGACAGCGGGCCGACCCGGAACTCAGGGCCCTTGCGGAATGCCCCGAGGGCAGGACCGCCGATGTTCCGAAGGTAATCAAGCCAGGACTGGTGTCTGTGATATTGGGGCCGGACCACTCCAGAAATAATCAGACAGCACGCCAGTGCACAAACACACGTCCCACTTATATTGCACCCTTCACGCATGGACAAAAACATGAAAATGTCTAACAAACTACACGCGGACTAAACTAAGGGAATAACGTCCGGCCTACAGTTCAGGTCGTCGGGGTAGTCGCCTAGGCCATCGTTTATGCCCCGTAGGCACCTTTCAGTGGTGAAGAAGACGTGGTTGCAGCGCCGTCACCTGCAGTGACGAAGTCAGGAACCGCAAGGTCGCCGCGTCGAACTCCGGTGGCTCTGCGCCGCCGTCTACGAACTGGAGCCGACGACACGCGGGTTCTGGCGGCAGGGAGCGGTGCCCTTGAGCACCAGCGGTACGTCTCGGAAACCCACGTCAGCTCTCTTGGACCATCGGGGCAAGGGCAGGTGCACGAACCCGGCGTCCGCTCTCCAAGACCAGCGGGGCAAGGGCAGGTTCAGGAACCCGGCGCCAGCTCTCCTAGATCGGTCGTCTAGTGGAGGCTGGTGGGAGTGTCGCGACGTGGCCAGGGTCGTACCTATGGGCCAGACGCCCAACGAGGTAGTCCTGCCTCGAACGACGAGCCTCGCGCACTGCCGAAGGCACGCGTCACGCACCCTCGAGGCCGCGCCTCACGAGCTGCCGTTGTCTTCCGCGTCGGCACTCGCACGGCACATATACGCAGACATCACATACTCTTCGCCACCGCACGGCACACTATTGTCGTTTTTTAGTTTCGGCTTTGCGTCCGCGCAGCACATATTATGACAGTGTCATTTTTCTTGCGAAAGTGCGTTCTCCTAAAGAAGTTCTCGCCACTTTGAGCCAACTACCTCCTTGTTATACTTTCAGCACTACGTCGAGAGGTTCTGGATGCTGTGCATGACGATCCGACGGCAGGACACCACATATTTTTCCGCATGCTCGCAGGAATGCAAGAGAACTACTTTTGACCACGCGCCACCGCAGACGTCCCCCATCACGTACGGACTTGCCGAACCTGTAGGCGATTGAAGACATCGCAGTCTAGGCCAGCCGGAATTCTGCAGCCCGTCGAACCACCTCGCCGACCGTTCCAGCAAATCGGGATGGAGGTACTAGGGCCGTTCCAACGTCGACTTCCGGAAATATTTGAACTGTCGTAGCTACTTACTACCTCACCCGGTACACCGACACAAGGGCGTTGCCAAAAGGCAGTGCCGCCGAGGTAGCCAAGTCCTTCGTTGAGAATATCGTCTTTGGTCATGGTGTCCCAAAGGTCCTCATCACCGATAGATGTACGGCCTTTACTGCTGTCCTAAATCTGGTGATCCTGAGATATAGCCAGACAAGCCTCCGCCGGACTAACGTCTACCACCCACAGACCGATGGCCCCACCGAGCGGCTACATAAAACTCTTGCCGACATGCTGGCAATTTACGTCGATGTCGAACACAATAAATGGAACTCCATCCTTCTGCACATAATGTTCGCTTATAGCACGTCAGTGCAATAAACCGCGCACATGATGCCGTTCATTCTAGTTTACGGAATGAGCCCCTCAACGAAGCTTGACGCCATCTCGCCGACCGTCAGCAACGAGGACAACGTGGACGTTGTGCTGTACCTTGAGCACGCGAATAGCTTGGCAGCTCGCCCGTCTACGCATAAAGAATGAGCACACAACCGACAGCAGCCGTTACAATCTTGGAAGCTTCGAGGAATACAAGCATAGCCACGGCGTGTGGGTCTGGATGCCAATACGCCGACGCGGACTTCACGAGAATTTTCTTCGACGATACTTCGGCCAGTACAGAGTACTTCGACGTCTCGGCTACGAGGTTGTTCCGACGGCATGACGACCTCCCACCGGCGCCGAGCACGCCCCGAGGTCATGCATGTGATGCGCCTTAAGCTTTTCAATGCGAGAACTTTATTTGCCCACTTGTTTTCGTGGTTCTCCTATATTTATGTATGCGTTTGTCTCTTCGAAGTCGTGTTCTTTTGCAGCATCGGGGCGATGCATATTCAGAGGGGGACAATGCCACGCACGCTTTCAGGTAACCGACCCGTTGCTCGTATAATCACTGTCTTGCGCGCGCCGCGCCGGAATGTTGAAGATTCCCGATCGTATTGGATTGTTATGATTAGCCTAAGCGTGCAACACGGGCAGTAGAGATTATTCTGGAAGTAACGCCGTCGCCTAAGATAAGCCTGGAATCTTTGATGCCGCATGTACAAATGCCGACACGCCTTACCGCTGATCACATTACTCGACGGCCGACGACAGTTCTCGCCGCTATCAGTCTACACCGTGAATCGCTTGTACAAGGGGTGTTTAAATCTAAAGGTACTAAAAAACACTGCGGCTATAAATGAAGAATTTATTTAAAGCATACACTATGTCCCTGATCACAACTATGCCATTGATAAAGGGGCCGAATGATGCCTTGTTCCCAGAATTCCTGTGGCCGTGACGAAACCCAGTCTTTCACAGCGTCCTTGAGTTCGTCGTCCTAGTTTAAGCGCTTCCCTTACAGGTGCTTTTTATTTCATTGGACGAAACACATGGAAATCCCAGGTGATTACTGGTGGCCGGTTAACCACCTTCCGCTGTCAGAAATTGTTTAACGCCCCGCTACTTCTCAGTCGTCGAATTTTGCAACGGTGAACGCCTGCCTGCCCTTACATGCACTGCGACGTCAATTGGACGGCGTTCTTTATAAGAGCCTCTGCCCTCTACTGCGCATGCGAGCGCCCCCGCATGCTCTCATCCACGACCGAGACTCCAATCGCATCCCTAGATGTCTTGCTACATTCTCCCACAGCGGCATAGGCATCTATGAAGCGGTCATGTTGTTACGACGTTTCGTACCTTTTCATTTGAACATCCCTTGAACAGTGACTTATCATTTGCGGGGCACAAGTTCGCCCATATAAAACGTTCTGTGTTTCCCAGTTGTGCAGCCGCCTTCTTCACCGTCACAACCACGGAACAGTATAGACTGTGAATCAGCTCCGGCGCATACCCGCTTTCCATGGGTCGTGGTGTGCGGATATGTTCCATACGTGACCGAGGGAAAGGGTTTCACGATGTACGCGACAAGCGTGCCGCGTTATTCATGTGATGACACGTTAATCGTGTTTGTGATAGACTAATTTCCTCCTCTGGTAATTTTGATATATAAATAGCACAGGAGACGGCCACGAGAGCATCAAGTCGTAGGCGCATAGATAGATAGATAGATAGATAGATAGATAGATAGATAGATAGATAGATAGATAGATAGATAGATAGATAGATAGATAGATAGATAGATAGATAGATAGATAGATAGATAGATAGATAGATAGATAGATAGATAGATAGACAGACAGACAGACAGACAGATAGATAGATAGATAGATAGATAGATAGATAGATAGATAGATAGATAGATAGATAGATAGATAGATAGATAGATAGATAGATAGATAGATAGATAGACAGACAGACAGAGAGACAGAGAGACAGACAGACAGACAGACAGACAGACAGACAGACAGACAGACAGACAGACAGACGGACGGACGGACGGACGGACAGACAGACAGACAGACAGACAGACAGACAGACAGACAGACAGACAGACAGACAGACAGACAGACAGACAGACAGACAGACAGACAGACAGACAGACAGACAGACAGACAGACAGACAGACAGACAGACAGACAGACAGACAGACAGACAGACAGACAGACAGACAGACAGACAGACAGACAGACAGACAGACAGACAGATAGATAGATAGATAGATAGATAGATAGATAGATAGATAGATAGATAGATAGATAGATAGATAGATAGATAGATAGATAGATAGATAGAAACGGTCAAAGCGCTTTTAGTACGCAATGAAATGCTTCGCATTTAACACAAATCGAGATAAAACCACGGCAAGGCTATAGCAAGACCCTGGCCAACAAGTTTCATGCTTGTGTTATTCGTTCTTCGACGTGCTGTTAGCAGGTTTATCACCCTTCTACTCGAGTCACATCCTTCGCTCGAAGGTTTCCTAAATATGACAGCGGAAATTTCTCTCGCCATGATTATACTGGGCAGACGCTTGTTTCAACCTTAGATGTATTTGCTCAAAATGTACTGCTGCTAATCGTTCAACACATGCGTCAGCTGTACCATTATTTCGTGTTCTAATTTCATTTCAGGGGTCAGCAGGAGCGCCAGGAAGACAAGGGCCACCGGGAGCAATTGTGAGTAACCGTAAAATAGTCCTAACTGCCTTTCCTGTGATTGTTATATCCACACTCTGTAATGCGACTAAGGTATGCAATGAATTAAATGGGACGGGCTTAGTCTGCACATGACTTTTAGGTAATGGCAGATCTAACAGAGAAGAACGACAGCCAAAAAATAACACCGACCAGAAAAGCGATATTCAGTGTTCTGTGGAAAGAAAGCACTGGGCGTGCTTTGGTGACCGCTCTGTCGCGTGAGAGCATCGCGACTGCGAGGTATACAGGGTGTTTCAAGAATTTTAGGGGCGAAGGTCCTCTTATTCTAACCTTGTCACGCGTCCGGCGTAAGGCGTAACCGGCAGTATCTCCCGAACAGTATAATAGATGGCGCTGTCTCATAGAAGTACATACAAACTACAGTTGAGAGATGATATTCTAGTGGCGCTGTACACAATCTGTGTCCTCATCACCATTTCTCGTCTCATTTCCTAGATGGCATTCCAATAGAAGTGTGTGCAATAGTGCGCTTGTGTGAATCCCCACGAGATGGCGTATATTATATATATATATATATATATATATATATGGATATGTAGATATGCTGTGAATATCCCCATATCCACATATAGTGTTTGTCACGTCTTTGATGACGTACTGGGCTATCGCTTTGATTACTGCTGGGCGAAACCACTGAAGCTTTCACGGTGTGACCATGATTGCTTCAGGAGCTTCGCCCAAGCTCTTCATCACTCACCCGGGGATATGCTGCGATTTTTTTTTGTTCAAGCTGCTTAGGAATGTATGCGTCCGCAGACGCTTTCCTTACCTCACCTATTGTATATACTGCGATAACGATGTTTTTTAGGTACTTCATTACTATTTACTGTCCTGCTCGTTTTTTTATATTTGTGATGGTTATATGTTTGATCAGAATTTGCAAATTGTATTTGTATAAAATGATCTTTTCTAATTGCGTCTAAGATGTGTATCACATGTTATTTTAGTTTGTTTTTATTTTATTACTATTTTGCCAGACTATTTCGGAGGAAAAGCCTCCGTCAGGCTATGTAGACAATTGCTATTGCTTCGTTTTTTCTGTTGTACGTACAGAAAATAAATCAAATCTCAAATAAAAAAACAATGTGTCCAAAGTTCTCCAAAAATCAGTAAAATGCTATATTCGATCGCTGTCTTCACAACAGACCTTTTTCAAGCTATCCCAGAACCCCACGCGGGCGCGCGAAGCACTTTGGGAAAAGTGTGTACGGCGAGCCCGCCGACTGTTTCGTCGTTGGCGCCGTGGGAGCACCAAACGAAAAAAACACGTCGCCGCTGGTTCACTATTATTAAATCCTAAATATTATACACATGTATGAACGCACCTGCATGTTTTTCCTCGCATGAAATGCGAAAGGAATGATGAAGGCAGTGTAGGTGTTACCGAACGGATGTATACCGGATGTAGCAGTTGAGCGGCATGCGAGTTATCACGTGCCGGTATACATGCAGTAAAAACGTGCTAGCGTGAGCAATGTGAGCTGGAACACCAAATTCGTATTTATTCAATGATTACTTGTTCACAAGCCACTACAGCATTTAATGCCATAGTGGCTCGTGATAAGTTAACCAAACTGTAGAGAGGTGTTACAGTGTTCAGGTATACAGATGATTATATTATTTTAATTGACAAGTCATGCGCTGCACAAAGAAGTGAGCACATCGTAAACGTGCTTAAAGAAAAAGGGATTGGACTAGAATTCACTTGCGTTCAGCGAGATCGGTGTTCAATTTCGCGTCGGCGCATTCGAATGTTCTTAAACGAGGAATTGTGATGTCATGATTACGCAAGGCATTGGAAAAAAACTTGCGCACATAAGATGAGCAGTAGTTTCGTGCTGCAAAGTGATCAAAGAGGCGCGATATCCTGCATATCGTTGTATCGGTTCGCGAAAATCTGTTCGCATGGCAAAGAAAGTTTAGCACGGACGTTCTCCATCCGAAAACAATGATGAAACTAGAAATACTGCAGTTATTCCACGCATGTATAAGAAGTTCTTCAGTCGCATGTCCTGAAGAACGTAGGGAAGCGATGTGGGGGTGAAGGTCGTGTTTGCCGCCCCAAATAAGCTCAGTAGCATTAAGGTCGCAGGGGTCTGCGGTTGGCAAAGACAAATGCGGTCAGAGGCATTACAATTGTTTTGTAAATTGTGTAGGAGTTTACGCAAATTTCTCTTCCTTGTGTGCGCATGTACGTCGGCCAGACTGGTTGATGTATTATTACGCGGCTCAGCGAGCATCGAAATTCATTGAATGGAGCCGTCTCATCTCGCATCGCTAGGTCACTCATGAAAATGTAATCCCATCTTCGAAAGTGCAGTAATTTTGTACCTTCAACCTGTAGCGCATCCTCTTACGTCGCGCCCCAGAACCGGCGCCTGCGGCATCGCAAGGAAACAAAATAAAAACTCTCTTGCTAAGCCGCCGCCGCCGGTCCGGGGGCGCGGGGAAGAGGGGACTACTCGAACCGCGCTGCTTCTCTCATATTTCTCCTCTTTCCCTTTCTCATCGCCCTGCGCGCCTGCTCGCGCTTTTGGGAAACGAATAAACAGTTCCTAACCAGATGTTGTAGCTCTCGGTTCCTCCTGCGCGCGCTCTACAATTTGGTGACCCTGTTGCATACACGCCCTTAATTCAAGCTAGAGTCATGTCCCTCGCAGAGCCGGACGCACAACTGACACTAGGAACCACCATGCCACAAGACCAGGCAGATCCCACTAACATCGGCCGGAATTCCCACACTGCAGACGCTCCCGGTGACGCAGTCTCTGCAGTATCGCTACGCCTGCCACAATACTGGGAGCGCAACCCAACCGTCTGGTTCCTGCAGGTGGAATCGCAGTTCCACATCTGCCGTATAACATCGCAGCTGCAAAAATTCCACCGTCGTCAGTGCACTGCCGCCTACTGCAGCAGAAGAGGTCTCCGACATACTGATTTCCTTCAGGACGAACCTCCCGGCAGCTCCCTACGACGAACTCAAGGCTGCGCTGCTCGACAGAACCGCTGCATCGGAACGGACGCGAATTCAGCAGCTGCTCTCAACTGCGGAGCTCGGCGACCGGAGGCCCACGCAGCTCCTTCGTCAGATGATGCAGCTCCTCGGTTCGCGCGCCCACGCAATGGACAATGCCGTGCTACGCGAGCTGTTTCTCCAACGCTTGCCGTCCAACGTGCAAATGGTGCTGGCCACCGCTTCCACTATGGATTTGCCGTCACTCGCCGCACTCGCCGACAAAGTCATGGAAGTGGCGACGCAGCACTTGCAAGTCGCTGCCGTCAGCACTCCTTCTACACGACCCCCGTCGTCATGTGCTGCTTCTAATTTGACAACCGCTACCACCTCGCCTTCCCACATCGACCACCTCTGTGACAGGCTCGAAGAAATAATCGTGGCAGCCACGCGACAAGACTATGCTCCACGCCGTTCGCGACAACGTGGCCGATCCTCAACCCCCCACCGTGCCGGAGAACGTGATCGGAGTGAGTCTACAGGCCCAAGCTTGTGCTACTACCATCGCCGTTTTGGAGCCGAAGCCCGCCACTGCCTGTTGCCATGCGCTTGGACGGGAAACCCACCGGCCGACCACTAGCGGCGACAAGCGGTCAGGGCCTCGAGGAATGTCGCCTCTTCCACGTCGCCGATCACACCACAGGACAGAAATTTCTCATCGACACCGGAGCCCAGGTCAGCGTCCTTCCAGCAGCAAGGTCAGAACGTACTTTGCCTGCCATTTTATACCTTCAAGCTGTAAATGGCACTCGCATTCCTGTGTACGCACAACGTTCCCTCACGCTGAACCTGGGGCTTCGCAGACTGTTCCGGTGGGTGTTTTTAGTCGCCGACGTCGGGTCCGCAATAATAGGGGCCGATTTTCTTGCCAAGCATGGGCTCCTCGTCGACCTCAGACACAAACGTCTCCTGGACTCACCCACGAGCCTGTCTGTCCAAGGCATCGCTGCGGGCGCAGCTACTGATGTGGCACCTTCCTGCGCTGCAGTAGCCTCAGAACCGTTCGCCGCCTTGATAAATGAATTCCCATCCCTGACATCCCCACCAGATTGGACTCAACCTGTTGCTCACGACATTCAGCACCATATAATAACATCCGGCCCACCTGTTTTCTGCCGTCCACGACGCCTTGCCCCCGACAAGCTCAAAGTGGCCCGTGCTGAGTTCGAGCACATGTTGGAACTTGGCATAATTCGACCGTCATCCAGCAGTTGGGCATCCCCCCTCCACCTGGTCCCTAAAAAGTCAGGTGACTGGAGACCATGCGGAGACTACCGGCTCCTGAACACCAAGACCGTCCCTGACCGGTACCCACTGCCCAACATCCAAGATTTCACCTCTGCTCTGCACGGTGCCACCATATTTTCCAAAATCGATCTTGTTCGTGCATACCACCAAATCCCCGTGGCTGAAGAAGACATCCCCAAAACAGCCATAACGACACCATTCGGCCTTTTCGAATTTCTGCGTATGCCATTCGGACTCCGAAATGCTGCGCAAACTTCACAGCGCTTCATTGACACAGTGACACGCGGACTACCATTCGTGTTTGCCTACGTCGACGATTTGCTCGTAGCAAGCTCATCCTTCGAAGAGCATGTGCAACACCTCCGGCTTCTCTTTGACAGGCTGGCAGCCAACGGAATTGTCATCAACAGCGGGAAGAGTGAATTCGGAGTGCACGCTCTTGCATTCCTCGGCCACTATGTGGACACCAACGGCATCCGCCCACTTCCCGACAAAGTGAATGCAATTGTAGAGTTTCCCAAGCCGACATCGCTTACCAAGCTCCGCCAGTTTCTTGGTCTGGTGAATTTTTACCGACGCTTCGTAAGAAACTGCGCCGCGCTACTGGAACCGCTCGATCGTTTGCTTTGCGGCAAACAGCAGCCTGCCACACCACTAGCATGGGACAGTGCCGCGGAGGACGCCTTTCTTTCAATTAAGCGTGCCTTGGCCGAAGCCACCCTCCTCGTTCACCCAAATCCGGACTCTCCATTGGCGCTCATGACCGACGCATCCAGCTCGGCGGTGGGAGCGGTTCTTCAACAAGAAGTTGATGGAGACTGGCAACCTCTTGCCTTCTTCTCTAGACGCATGAACCCCGCCCAAACCCGCTACAGTGTGTTCGGCCGCGAACTCCTCGCCATGTACCTGTCCGTGCGCCATTTCCGCCACCTGCTCGAAGGCCGATCGTTCACCATCTACACCGATCACAAGCCCCTGACCTACTCCATCGGTCGTTCCGAGTCCATATACACTCCACGCGAGGTACGCCAGCTTTCCTTCATATCGGAGTTTACGACGGACATTCGACACATCAGCGGCTGTGATAACGCCCCGGCGGACGCTCTCAGCCGCGTGGACGCCGTCACGCGCAGCCGTTCGAACAGCTCGACAGCCTCGTTTCCATTCAACCTCCGAGAGCTCGCAACAGCGCAAGAGAGCTGTCCGGACTTGACATATCTGCGCAACGCGACGACCTCTCTGCAACTGGAGCCAGTGACCTTTCAGAGTGTACCCATTGTTTGTGATACCTCCACCTCAGGAGGCACACCACGGCCATTTCTACCCGTCGCCTTTCGCAAGCAAGCCTTCAACTCACTGCACAATCTCGCCCACCCTGGAATTCGCGCAACGCAAAAGCTCATCGCGGCTCGATTCGTCTGGCCTCGCATGAACGCGGACGTTCGCGATTGGGTGCGCGCGTGTGCACCTCGCCAGCGTGCTAAAGTTCACCGCTACCCGGTACCGCCACCCCGCCGCTTCCTGCAACCTGATGAACGGTTCGCGGTGGTGCACGTTGACATTGTCGGACCGCTTCCACCTTCTCAAGGCCACTGGTATTTGTTGACATGCGTTGACCGCTTCACCCGGTGGCCCGAGGCAACGCCACTTGCTGACATTACAGCAGCCACAGTCGCCGAAGCGTTCGTCTCCACTTGGGTTGCACGGTTTGGCTGTCCGACAACAATACTCACTGACCGTGGCCGTCAGTTTGAGTCATCGCTCTTCGCAGAACTTCTAAAGCTCCTTGGAACGGCCCGTTTGAGAACAGCTGCTTACCACCCCCAAACAAACGGCCTCGTCGAACGCTTTCATCGGCACCTCAAAGCGGCATTGACAGCGCACGGGTCCCGAAACAAATGGGTCGAGACACTTCCTCTCACTCTTCTGGGCATCCGATCCGCATACAAAGAAGAGCTGTCGGGGGCCACAGCAGAGCTTGTTTATGGCACCACACTTCGCCTCCCCGGCGACTTTTTCGACGCCACAGCAACCCCAAGCGCCCCTACAGCCAGCGAATATGTGAGCCTGCTTCGCACAGCTTTCCGGAATCTTCGACCGCAGCCGACGCGTCCAAACCCAGCCCGGGCAGCTTACATCATGCCAAACTTGGAAAGAGCATCGCACGTGTTCGTGCGGTACGGGCTTGTGCGTGGTTCACTGCAGCCTCATTACCTCCGACCCTTCCCTGTGCTGGAGCGTCTCCCCTCGAACTTTGTTGTGGACATGAATGGATCGCGTGAGACTATAGCACTCGAGCGGCTGAAGCCAGCGTACAGTGAAAACGCGCTCTCTTCTGTTTCGGCATCTTGCCTCACTGTGCCCCCCTCCCCTCTGTCCCTTTGTCACTCATCCCCATCCCGTCCTGCGCTCAGGGTTCACTGGGGCCCACTATGACCGCGGCAATGGTAATCGTTCGTCGCAGTGGCCTCCTCACTTGGGGGGGAGCTCTGTAGCGCATCCTGTTACGTCGCGCCCCGGAACCGGCGCCTGCGGCATCGCAAGGAAACAAAATAAAAACTCTCTTGCTAAGCCGCCGCCGCCGGTCCGGGGCCGCGGGGAAGAGGGGACAACTCGAACCGCGCTGCTTCTCTCCTATTTCTCCTCTTTCCCTTTCTCATCGCCCTGCGCGCCTGCTCGCGCTTTTGGGAAACGAATAAACAGTTCCTAACCAGATGTTGTAGCTCTCGGTTCCTCCTGCGCGCGCTCTACAAACCTAATCAGACAACGCGAGAAATTTAGGAGGCATATCATGTCAGAAAAAAAGCCGGCAGATCCCGCGCATTGTGGGAATCGATGTAATGCGAAGCCGCCAGCAAAGAGCTGCATACATCGTCTTGTATGTCATTGAGGAAAATGCGTGTCATGATTTTCATGTTAATTCCTGTTATTTATGTTCGTCACACAGTAACGTCGCGCAATACCAATTTCGGGGTAGATCAAGCTAACGAAACGGCCGCCAGCGCCCCATTAGCGTGGCACGTAAGTCATGCTGTACATGACATGCGTGTCATGATTTTCGCATTAACTCGTGCTATTTATGTTCGCTACACAGTCACGTCGCAGGATACCAGATTTGGTGTATATAAAGCTAGCGAAACGGTCACCAGCGCACCATGAGCGTGGCACGTAAGTCATACTGTACATGACATGCGTGTCATGATTTTCATGTTAACGCGTGTTATTTATGTTCGCTACACAGTCACATCGCAGGATACCAATTTTGGTGTTTATAGAGCTAGCGAAACGGCCACCAGAGCACCATGACCGTGGCACGTAAGTCATGCTGTACATGACATGCGTGTCATGATTTTCATGTTAACTCGTGTGTTATTTATGTTCGTCACACGGTCACCTCACGCAATACCGATTTCGGGGTAGATCAAGCTAGCGAAACGGCCGCCAGCGCACTATGAGCGTGGCACGTAAGTCATGCTGTACATGACATGCGTGTCATGATTTTCATGTTATGACTTGTCATTGATGTTTGTCGTACAGTCATCTTGCGCCATACGAATTTTGGTGTACATTCGATTAACCAAGCGACCAGGAGAGCACAAAGTCGTAGGCGGCTAGATAGATAGATAGATAGATAGATAGATAGATAGATAGATAGATAGATAGATAGATAGATAGATAGATAGATAGATAGATAGATAGATAGACAGACAGACAGACAGACAGACAGACAGACAGACAGACAGGCAGACAGACAGATAGATAGATAGATAGATAGATAGATAGATAGATAGATAGATAGATAGATAGATAGATAGATAGATAGATAGATAGATAGATAGATAGATAGATAGATAGATAGATAGATAGATAGATAGATAGATAGATAGATAGATAGATAGACACGGTCAAAGTCGCAGAAGTTCGCTAAGAAATGCTTCGCATTTAATAACGCCACACTGTGTCAGTCAACCTTCTCAGTCGTTACAAGACAAGGCATTCAACTTTATTACGCGACTGTAACCACGCGCCTTCCTTGTTTGACTTTTCGTGCCTCTTTATGATACGTGCGACGCACTCCCAATTTTGTATACATGTTTTTTTCACGCGTGCTATAAACTTTCAGTTGTGTGAGCGCTGGTTCGTGCATTTCCTTCTTTGTACTGCTCCTTTCTTTTTTCACTCTACGTATTATTCCAACCTGTAGTTATAGCACCAATGAATGTTAGTAGGCACTTATCGTTCGTTACATATATGGTGCGAGCGACGCAATGAATGTATCTCATTTCCCCAAATGCCGACTACACTTTCTATATAGTGTACTCTTTAAATATCAGAACCTCACACTGTACTCGTCGACAGTGTCGATGGACGTTGATTCCAAATGCATCCGCGAATCATAGATCGCCCCTGCACTTCATAGGCAACCGAGTTGCATTTTTTTAATTCATGCCGTCAGGCGCACTGGCGCAAAGAAAAAAAAAGAAATTATAGGTGACGCTTCTGAGCCGCTCAACTGGTCCAACAGTGGGACAGATGGAAATTGTCGAGAGACTGTCGCAGCTAAACACTGAAGTTCGTGTTTGAATTGCGCAGTAAGATGTTGCACCTTGCCAAATTCACTGTGTCTATAAAGTCCTGGCACGGCGCAAGCGGAAAGCTGCAGCGCGAGGCCTGCGCGCTCGTCGCGGCGGCTGCTGCGGCGGACACACATTTCCCATGAGCGCTTGCGCGCCCGTTGGTGGCGCTCGTGTGCTTGAAAAAGGTCTATTGCTTTTTCTGTGGCTGCGGGCATCTTAGGATGGTTCAAGACATCATTTGGGACAGTAACTAAGAAAGTTAAATCAACTTTTTAATTAGTGCAGTTAGGCGGCTATGTCAAATGCGAGAATCATGTTCGTCATGCGAAGAAACCATTGTAGCTTTGAGTATAGAGGAACTGGAGATAGAGGAGGTAATAATTATTGTGGCGTAATGAAATTCAATCAAATTCAACGACGAAAGCGAAACCGAAGTACCGATGAGTGCAACAAGCTGACGACAAGGATGACGTCACTGTTCAAGAGAACGATTACAGACGTGTAGCTCTTCCGTGTTTGTTGGCGTATGTGCGCCATCCGTGCTATGATTGCACGCACAGCTCACACAACGAAGCCGTTTGATGTTTTATAAAACGACGCTCACTCATGGAGGAAGGAATACTAAGGAGAGGCCCCATTGTATTTCAATGCATTGCGAAAAGTGTGGCGGAAGTGACGTCACATTTATGGGGCAAACAAACCGGTATGGAGCAAACAAAACAGCAGACGCCCCGCGGCGTGCTCTCAGCGGTGGTTAGCTTCTGCGCAGATTTGTAGTCCCGGTGTAAACTTAGCGCGTATTGTGCGGTTCGCACGCAGTAAAATCGGTAAAATGTTGCAAGCAGACGTTTACCAGGCTGTTCGTGCGTGGCAGGCCCGAGCGCTGCGTGCTGAAATTCTTCGTGGAGCGTTTTTGTGCAACAGTACAGAATACCGGTACGTGCCGTGATCAAAAACGATCAGCCCCTGCATCATCGTATTCGAACTCACCTAGCAGTGACTTACGCGTTCTGCTGGGCGTTAGGCCTTCCCTTTCTCGTAGGCCGATTTCCCGATCTGTTGCCGGATTAGCGGTTCTTTGTTCGTATATATGGCGTGAGCATAGTAGCTATTCGGCGCAACGGCAACCTATAGTTGGCGTAACTTCACGTCGAAAAGAGGACACCGCTGTATTGTATACGCGATCGTGCACGTAAAGTTTGTCATTGCAGTCGCACACAGCAACAAGCACGCAGCGAGCGCACACCGCACAATACATACATCACGCAGTCCAATAACAACAACATAAGTTTATTGCCCTTTCGTCACAGCCGACGACACAACGACACAGCCTCTAAAAACGTACGATGCCTTCGGCGCATGTTATGTGCGGCGCGTCAGACGCCAAAAACAAAAGTTCACGTGTGTTCTGAGTTGACACAATGAGTAAGAAGCAACAGAGCGCACATCCGAGAGCTTGGCATGCAAATACAATGCATTAGTGATCAGCAATGAAGCGAACGTGTACGTACCCATGAAAAGTGACACCCGGTACTTTCCGCAGTGCACGCGATTTGCACCTGGTATACGCAACCATACGCAACAGCCGAGCATTGCGTAGCTTTCCTAAACAACACACACAAGGAGCAGCACGCGTGAATCGACTGCGCCGCGGCGCCGCTTGCACGGTGAAAAAAAAAGGCTCGTATCGCGCATGCGCTTGCAAACGACACGGCGGAAATCGTGAAATATTTCGAGGCTCCTTCGCTAGGAGGCGATGCGGGTGTTTGCGATGTGGAGGCTTCACGAATGTAACGTCAGGACCTCTCCTTATTTTTCCTTCCTCCATGCGCTCACTCATTCTGGACGTGTCAGAAGAACATGGCAGTCGCGTTCTTCCGCGTTTCGGTTTCAGTTTCGCCGGCGAATATGGTTGAATTTTATTACTTTGCAATAATTACTAGAGGCCTCTTTTTCGATATTTCCAAGCTGCAATGGGCTCTTAGAGTGAAGGGCTTCAATTATTCCGTTTGGCAAACCGTCTAGCTCCACTCATTAAAATGGTAATTAATTTAACTCTTTAAATTACTATCCCAAATGATGTTTTAATGTATCTTAAGATAAGTGCAGCTACAGTAGAAGTAACTGTGAATGCATCGAATAAATATCGCATTTCTCTGATTTGTGCGAATTTTGGACACATTTTTTGAAACACGAGGCAGAAGAAGCGCATTGGGTGCAAATTAGCATCATTTTACCTGGCTATGTTGGGTCGGATACGAGCGCTTTCTCGAAGGCCTCCGCCTGAGCGGCACTCGGATGACACAGCAGGATAGTACAGCTGGCAAAGATATGGGATCGCCGCGGCAGCGTGTCGACTCGACGGACACATGAGCACGGAGAACAATACTGGAATTGTGGGCCAGCTCAGAAGCAAGTACAGCGCAAAGATCGCAGTGGGTCGATTTCACGAAAGATATAAAAAATGTTTATACTTGATGTTTCCGATTTTCCTGATAATTCTGTACGTTATGCACATGTGAATGCATAGCACGAAATCGCAATTCGTTTTCAAAAAAAAAAAGTTCAACACAGGAAAATTCGGCAAGCGTCGCCGGTTGACGACGACCATTTTACGAAGAATCCGTTTTCATAAAATCGCAAGCATGCTGGCAGCTACTGAAGCTATCTATGACAAATATCTTTCTTTTTAGCGCAAGTAGAAAAGAAGAGGAAATAGCTGTTATCATTTCAGGAAATTCCGAGCAAATTAGGTATTTTTAAAAATTCGCGAGAAACGCTGCATTTATGAAAATTACTCAAATTTGGGACGCTATGGCTACTCCTGTGAACATCTTAGCTTGTTCATATTTGCAGTATGAATAGGCCTTTATGTGTGTAATGAACCTCTGCATTTGTATATCTCTTATAATTTTCAAAGTAATAAAGTTTCATGCTCGTAACACCAAAAAGACAAAACTGATCCTCGATTCAAAAATCTATAATAAAAAGACACCCATCTCAATTTTGTGCAAAGTCCCCCAAAACGTTCTCAAAGCACTGCAGAATGATATTATGAAAACACATGTTGCATCATTTTTATTAGAACAAAAGCAGAAAATGTCAAACATTGTGTTTCCAGAGCGTGGTGGCTACTGCGTAAATGACATCTCTAGTGACAAGAAAATGCAGTAACACGTTTTTTTTTCTTCTCTGAGCTTCGCTAAACAACAGTAACGATGTACACACGGAAAGTGGGAACTGTTTTGTAAGGAAACAGATAGCTCCAATCAAATGCATTTGCGAAACCACTTATATTCCTCGTTACGGGCAGCTCGGACATTTTCGTTGCTCTGGATAATTTTTTGAGTAAATGCGCTTATATAAGAGCAACGAAGCTAAACGCGATATTCATGTAGCTGAGTCGATCATGCATTGTAAGAATGTGAGAAAACGCAATTGGCGACAGTGGCGAACGGCGAGTACCGCAGTGTGACCTAAGGACAACAGCCACACATGCTTTGCCAGGCTTTGTCGCTCTGCACGAGAAAATGCTGGGATGTCGATGGTGTTGGTTACAAGATACATTTTTCACCGCTCGGCGCTCTCCCGCCCAGTCTCTGGATCCGCACCGTGCGGATCGTGTGGCGGATCCAGTGGCCCGCGCCCCACGCGTGCGTTGCGTGGACGGGTACAAAGGGCGACTCGATAGACGCCCGCCTGAGCAGACGACAGCAACGAGCACGGCTGTGCCAGTAAGCCAAATACCGCCTGAGACAGAAGTTAAGCTTCCAAATTGGGCTTCACTTTGGTTCGATCACTGTCCTACGCTCTGAAGGTGGCTATGGCTAGGCGCTGTAGCCATCAAGTGGCTGACTGAGCTAGTTGGATGTGCACACTTAAGGTTGACAGCGCCTGTCCCGTCTTTTTCCTGTCCGCCGTGTGTTATTTTCGCGCTGTTAACCTTAAGTATAGCCATGACCGAGTTTTTTGTGTGGACTACACCATGGTGCACAAGAAGAAAATTCTGCCACTGCGGAATTTCGTTTCGTAGAAGACATCGGAGTCTCTCCTTTGCGGAGGGTCTTGAAGAAGGATGCGCGCTCAATTCAAGAGGGAGACCAGATCTGACAGCATTGCTTCAAGAGATACAAGGACATGCAAAGCAAAGCAGATGCAATGCAAACGGAACGTGTTTTGTCTGTGGTCAGAACTGCTGCCACAAATATTCACGTAATCGATTATTTTGAGACTCTGCATTGACCGCATAGGATTTTACAATGTACACATTTGGGCCAGCAAAAGCCAAACCTCTTGGCGACCGCTCTCCAGAAGTTCCTTTCCATTCCTGAAGAGACCTTGCCTTTTATACCAATCTCTCAATTCTTGCACAGCACGACATCATAAGAGACGCATGGAGGGAATACGTTTTAGCATGGGGCGGCACGGTGCGGCGCGGTTTCTGCGCTACTAAGCCGAGAGCCAGTGTGATAAGAACACTCTCGCCCTCAGAAGACAAAAACTGTGAGTCCTCCCGCAATCCGTTCAGTTGTTAAGTTGTTGCTGTTACGTCTTTTCGTGTTGACGCATTAAAGTTATGCGTACCCACATCTGGTGACCCGGAAAACGAACATTCCGCACCGCCATTGCCGACCAGGAAGCCCTCGCCGCTCCTCCCCAACAAGTACAAAACCTTCAAGAGGAACTTCAGGCCCAACAGCTGGTAATCAAGAACCAAGGGCAGCAACTCCACGAACAGCAGCAACGCACCCAAAACGAACCACACTCATCTGACAATTCTGCACAGCCGCGCTCGGGCCAACCCCCCCCCCCACCCCCAGAACGCTCTGCTCCAGCAAGCGCCACCACTCCAGCGGCCACCACCGACACGGACGTCTGCCGCGTCGCCGTCAAACTCCCACCCTTTTGGGCAGAGTCACCTGAGGTGTGGTTCGTTGAAGTCGAGGCGCAGTCTTCTCTGGCACGTATCACCAGGACCGGACGCGCTGCGACTACGTCGTCGCCCACCTAGATTTTCGCTACGCCGCTGAGCTCCGCGACGTACTCGACAGTCGACTGCTACCTGCACCTGAAGAGGGAACTAATTCCGCGGCTTTCACCTTCAGAAAACGAGAAAGTGCGTCATCTCCTTCAGTACGAAGCCCTCGGTGACCGCAAGCCATCGCAGCTCCTGCGCTTTATGCGAGCCCTCGCGGGCAGCACGCCTGTTGACGACTCCCTTCTCCGAATAATGTGGCTTGACCGTTTACCCTCTCATGCACAGACCATCCTCCAGGTTCAGCCGAATCTGCCGCTGGACCAGCTCGCCGAAATCACCGACCGAGTCGTCGAAGCCTCTCCACCGCTGCCACCTCTTTTCGTCCACGCCGCCGGCGGCCCACAGCCCACCCCCGAGCTCGCTAGCCGTATCCACGAAATTGCCCGTCAGGTGGATTCTATTCAAAGGCATCTGGATCAACGCCTGATGTTGCGTCCCGGAAAACGCCCCCAAAGCCGAGGCCGGAACACCGATTCATCGCAAGAAAACGACGACGGCCACTGCTACTACCATCGTCGCTTCGGTGACAAAGCCCGGAAATGCCAACCACCCTGCTCCGTTGGACGTGAGGGAAACTTCAACAGCAGCCCATAGAGACGGCCATGAGCTGCCAACTTAGAGGCCGTCGCATTTCTGTCACTGACTAAGTCAGTAAGCGCAGGTTCCTTATGGACTGCGGTTCTGACACCTGCTGCTTTCCCCGAGCCTTCCTGCACGACAAGCGCCCTTGCACGTCGTTCGAACTAAGTGCGGCGAACCATTCAAGCATTAAGACCTACGGCGCAGTCCGCCTCAACATCACCCTCAAAAATCTACGCCGTGAATTGCCATGGAATTTCGTCATCGCCGACGTCGCAGAGCCAATCATCGGGTCCGACTTCCTGCCGTACTACCATCTTTTACCTGACTGCCGGCATGACCGACGTATCGGCGCCACAACAGGCCTCTTCGCGCCGGGCCAACGCACGACCACCCAACAGCCCAGCGTTAAAGTTTTTCAAGATCAATCGCCATACCACGCCATCCTCGCAGAATTTCCTGACTTGACACGACCTAGCTGGCGTCCCCCAGAGGTACGCCACTCAACCGCGCACTACATCCGCACTACTCCAGGCTCCTGACCCGCCCACCGCCTAGCTCAGGACCGCCTTCGAATCGCCCAAGCAGAGTTTGAAGCGATGCTCTGCGAGGGTACTGCCCGCCGCTGGGAGGGGCCTTACGCCTGACCGCTTCATTTATTGCGGAAGAAGACTGATGGCTGGTGCCCCTGTGGAGATTATCGCACCCTCAACGCCCGTACCATCCCAGACAGGTACCCCGTTCGTCAAATACAGGCCCACCGCTTACATGGCAGCACCGTATTCTCAACTATTGACTTGGTAAATGCCTACACACAAATTCTTCTGAACCGAGATGACGTACCGAAGACCGCGATCATCAGGTCCTTCGGCATATTCGAATTTCCTTTCATGAGCTTCGGCCTCCGCAATGCGGGACGAACCTTCCAATGCTTCATCGACGACGTCGTCCGCGACCTAGACTTCTGTTTCGTCTACCAAGACGACATACTGGTCTTCTCCCCCAACGAAAGGGCTCACCGTCAACACCTTCGCCAACTGTTTCAACGTCTCGACGGCCACGGCTTACTCATTAACGTCCAGAAGAGCACGCTTGGCGCCCCCGTCGTCACGTTTCTTGGCCATCAAATTTCTTCAGAAGGGACTACACCCTTGCCTGACCGCATCTTGGGCCTTAAAGCTACGCGCGGCCTGTCACAGCGAAAGACCTCCGCCGTTTCCTGGGCATGCTCAACTTTTACAGGGGCTTCGTGCCTCATGCAGCTGCATATCAGGCCCATCTCATGACGCGTTGGCTGGCCCACGAGGCAAACATCCTGTCACTTGGACACCACTTTTGACTCAAGCGTTCGAAGACTGCAAAACTGCTCTCTGCAACGCCACTCTACTTTTGCATCCCTAACCAGAGGCTCCCTTGGGCCTTTTCACGGATGCCTCTAGCACCGCCGTCGGAGCCTCCCTGATGCAGCGCGTGGGCCAAAACTCGTGCCCGTTGGCATTTTTTTCGAAGAAACTCTCTAGCCCAAAAACACCCTCGTCTACAAACATCGCCGATAAAACTCCGGCCCCTGCGGAGACAACATGTCCAGCCTACTACTGAGAGCTTCTCGGCATCTACGAAGCGGTCCAACACTTTCGCGATATTCACGAGGCACAGCACTGCACCTTCTACACTGACCACACCCCTATCACTTACGCCTTGTCCCAACGACGCGAAAAACTTCCACTGGTCCAGCAGAACCAACTGTCCTTTATCGACCAGTTACCACCGACATCCAACACATCAGCGGAAAGGATAACGTGGTCGCCGACGCACTCTCGCGCGTCTCTGCTGTCGAGCTGCCACCCGTTACGACTGACAACCTTGCGAACGCTCAGCAAACGGACGCCGAACTCCAGGAGCTCCTCGAAAATGGCTCCTCGCTTCAACTTCAACAAGTCGCCGTCCCTAAGTCGACAGACACTCTCTACTGCGACACATCCACCGGACGAGTAAGACCATATGTCCCTTTGCCGCATCGCCGCAGCGTTTTCAGCCAGTTGCACTATGTCAGTCACCCCCGGATCCGCGCCTCTACACGCCATGTGACTGACCGCTATGTTTGGCCCTCAATGCAACGGCACTGCCGCACCTGGGCACGCACGTGCATTCCATGTCAGCGCGCCAAAATCACCCGGCACGTCACATCAACGCTCGGGGCATTCCCCTTGCCGTCGCAACGGTTTCAACATGTCCACATCGACATCACTGGCCCCCTTCCACCGGTCGGGCCTTACCGCTACTGCCTCACGGCCATCGATCGGTACACTCAATGGCCCGAAGTATAGCCGCTCGAAAGGATTACCACAGAAGACGTCGCCTCGGCCTACTTCACCGGCTGGGTTTCCCGCTTCGGCACTCCTCGTCGCTTCACAACCGATGAAGGACGGCAATGCGAGTCCCAACTCTTCAGGCTCCTCGGGCTTTCCACCGGGTTCGAGCGCTGACGCATTACCAGCTACCACCCCTGCGCCAACGGGATGATTGAGCGGCTTCATCGACAGCTCAACGCAGCCATCACGTGCCGCCCTAACTCAACCTGTCTCGAGGCTCTCCCGGCCGTCGCTCTTGGTCTGCATGCCACTTTCCAACCAGACATCCAGGCAACGCTCGCAGAACGGGTTTACGGGGAGCCGCTTCGCCTACCTGGGGAACTTCGCTCCGCTCCAACTTCCGACATCACCAGCTCGGACCCCAGAGACTTTGTCGCCCGGCTGCGTCGTACAATGACCTCACTGCGCCCGTCACCAGCAGCACGTCACACCAATCCGACCCCGTTCGTGTTTAAGGACTTGGCAACGTGCTCACATGCCTTCCTCCGCGACGACACTGTATGTGCGCCGTTTCAACCATTTTACTCCAGACCCTATAAAGTCATCCGCCGTGACGGCAAAACATTCACCCTTCAAATCAGCGGGAGAGATGTTCGCGTCTGCATCGACCGACTGAAGCCATCATACATCCTCTCCGAAGGAAACCACCAACTCCTGCGCGCCTCCCGTAAATCACCAACAACAGCCTCCCATGCCTCTGCCCGTTCACTACAACACACGCTTTCGACGCCAGGTGCGCGTCCCCAATGCTCTTCAAACCTGAGGGCACCCCTCTGCGTGGGAAGGTGGGGGGGGCGTGGCGGCACGGTGCGGCGCCGCTTCTGCGCCTGCGCGCAGCGTCGACGCTACTAAACCGAGTGCCAGTGTGATGAGAACACTCTCGCCCTCAGAAGACAAAAACTGTGTGTGCTCCGCAATAAGTTCAGTTGTTCAGTTGCTGCAGTTATGTCTTTTCGTGTGGACGCATTAAGTTATGTGTACCCACAAGCATGCAAGATATGAATTATAGTCAACTGAAAAAGATGAAAGAAAAGGAGGGTACAACTGGAAGTGCCTACTGTGGTCTGACGGATGTCTAACACTGGCGTGAAGTCGCAAACAACGCAAGTGCATTTAATTGGAACGATCTTTTTCTTTACGAAACAGTTTCCACTTTCTGACAATACATCATTACTGTTGTTTAGCGAAGCTCAGAGAAGAAAAAAAATGCCCCCACCTCCCCGAAAGGGAGGTGGGGGCATTTTGCATTTCTTGCGCTGAGAGTACACGGCGTAGTAATTTTAATGGCGTAAAGCTGGACACATCGACGCGCTCAAGTGTCTCCCTTTTGGGCGCCTCTTTCAACGAACGCTCCCTGCGTGCTTTCGTAATCACCTCAGGGATGTTGCCGCCGCCTTCAAACGCGTTCAGAACGCGCTGTTTTCAGGCTGTGGCAAGGCAGCACGAACGCTACAAACGCGTTTCAAACGCACTGCATTGAGGCGGTGGCGCAGGGAGGAGAGAGAGCGAACGGCGAGTGAAGGAGCGGCGAAGCACTGCACCTACCCTCTCCTACACTTTCTCCACACACGCGGGAGCTCCTCCGAGCTCCCGCGATGCGAGCGCCCTCACACGCCAGAGCGCGCTCCACCTCTCCACTCACTCTCCGCTACTCCGCCCGCACCCCCTGCTCCGGTTGCTAGGGGCGAGGATAAGCGCGCGCACCCACAGCTGTTGCTATCGGAGAGGGAGTGAGAGTGGAGAGATAACACCTGCCGGCGCGCGGACACCGACAGACGCCTGACATAGCCCGACTAAGAAATGCATTCGCATTTAAAAGACGTGTTACTGTATTTTCTTGTCACTAGGCATGTCCTTTACGAAGTAGCCACCACGCTCTGGAAACACAATGCTTGACATTTTCTGCTTTTGTTCTAGTAAAAGTCATGCAACATGTTTTTTCATAATATCATTCTGCAGTACTTTGACAACATTTTGGGGGACTTTGAACAAAATTGAGGTGGGTGTTTTTTATTAGAAATTTTTGAATCGGGGAGCACTTTTGTCTTTTTTATGATACGAGCATGAAAATTTATTACTTTGAAAATTATTAGAGAAATACAAATGTAGAAGTTCAATAGTCAAATAAAGGCCTATTCATACTGCAAATATGAACAAGCTAAGATGTTCACAGAATGAGCTATAGCGTCCAAAGTATGACTAATTTTCAAAAACGGATCGTATATCGTCAATTTTTTAAAATACATAATTCGCTTAGAATTCCCTGAAATGAAAGATCTATTTCCTCATCACTTCTACTTGCGCTAAAAGAAAGATATTTGTAATATATAGGTTGAGTAGCTCTCAGCCTGCTTGCGAATTTACGAAAACGGACTCTTCGTAAAGTGGTCGTCGTCAACCGGCGACACTTGTAGAAATTTCCTGTGTTGAAAAATTTTTTATTTGAAAACGAATTGCGATTTCGTGCTATCATATGGGCGCAACATGCAAAATTAGTAGGAAAGTCGGCAACATCAAGTATACACATTTTTTTTTAATCTTTCGTGGAATAGACCAGTCGTAACTAAGAGACACTAGTGAACTGCTTCTTTGCAATGGCTGTGTTTCCTGCCTCAAGCTCATTGGGACGCATGTCGGAATTTAATCCCAAAGCGCTTAATATAATGTCAATACTTTTCAGATTTAGACAACGCTAAAGACGGAAACGCAAGACGTTGAAGGACACGGGGCGATGCGCTGAACTCAGAAAGGAAGGATTAGTTGCAAGCCACGAGGAATAAATGCTCAAAACAACCATGTGCTCGAGTGCCCGAACCGCTATCACGTGCAAAACTTTTGCAGGCGGGTGATTTTATAATGAATTAGGCTGAAAGGTGCAAGAGTGATTTGGTTTAGCAAGGTTAAGGTAGACATTTAAGTCCGCCCATCCCAGTGGAATTTTATGCCGACGCAGCAGTGCCCGAAAATTTACGCTTAACATTTCACCCCCATTAAATGGAAACGTTCAATAACTTCACTGAACACCTCTACTGGAGAGCCATTGAAGTTCAGAGGAAAAGTTTATAAAAGGGTAGAAGGTAACGAACGCAGTAGGCCGCTGCAGTATAGCAACGTTGCTAGGCTGCGACTGGATAGAAAAATTGTCGTTTTACTTGAACACGGTGTACGCGATTGGTACACCGTTTCCGAAAGTTTGCCAGTTACTTCAGCGGTATCCCAGGGCAGTGTCTTAGACCCCCTGCTTTTGTTGGCTTCTAATAATGATTTAGTTGACGTAGTAACCCGTCGTGTTCGAATCAGATTATTTGCTGAGGACTGCGCATTGTTCAAAGACGTTTTTTGTCCCGACGACAAAGTTGAGGTAAATAGCAATTTAAATAATGTATTTCAGTGGCGTGGAAGATGGGGAATGGTTCGCAACGCCGATAAAACCGCGCTTCTCCCTATAACGCGTAAAAAAACGCCCCTGCCTTTTATATACACACTTGGTTATTTGCCACTTAGGCAAGTCAACAATTATAAACACTTGGGTGTTACAATAACAACTGCATTCTCCTGAAATACACACGTCAACATCATTAGCTTATCTGCATTCAGGAAGCTCTGCTTTCTGAATGCAAATGAGCAGAAACATAAATTTCGCAACGCCCCAAGGAATGTTAAATTATTTTCATATTATTCTTTAATAAGACCTAAAATAGAATATGCCAATGCAGTGTGGGACCTATACACTCAAGTTAACCTCAAGTCTCTCGAATGAATACAAAGAAAAGCAGTCCGGTTCGTTTTCGATAAGTTGTCACGAGTTGACTCTGCATCTAAAATAATGAAAACCATCAACATTCCCCTTCTTAGCGCGCGTCGAAAACATATTAGAGTGGACCTCCTTTCTCTTCTTCTGAACCACAAACTTCCATTGACCCGTCTCTGTATCTGACACCCCTATCAACCAGACCCACCAGGCATCATCAGGCCAAATTATTGACACCTTATTTCTGCAGAACAGACGCTTATAGATACTCCTATTTTCCACGTACGGTCACACATTGGAAATAAATAACTCAGGCATCCTCTTAGTACCGCAGTAAGACAGATAACTGGCCAAGTTGGTATGTATCCATATTTAAACTTTTCTAGCGCGCACAAAAGACAAGGCTCGTGTGTCTCTTTCTTGTCCTTGTCTTTTGTGCGCGCTAAAAAAGTTTAAATATGGATCCTCTCAGTATTTATTCCTCCTTCACATTCACCGTTCCTTCCACACGAAAATTTCATTGTCTCACCATTTCAGTTTCGACATATTTTGATTGCAGTGCATTTTTGCCTTTTTTGCCCTCAATAGAGAAAATGTTTGTGTTGTTGTTTTGTATTTATTCTTGTGTTTATTCCTTCTGCAATCGCAAATATTATGTCGCATTGCCATGTAGTATTGCTGTAGTATTGCCTTTCTCTTCTTCATTACGGCGTTATTCGCATTATTTATGAAATAGTTTTCCATGTCGCCTTTGTGTTTGCTGACTGTATCTCACACCAATCCTAAACAAATAATGTCACTTCTGTATCAACCATGTCCTATTGAAACTGCCCACCTGCTTGGACCTAAGGGTCTGCAGTATGTACTAAATAAAACATATATCAACACGGGACTACGAGGAGAGAGGATTCCATGGGTATTCCGCGGCACACCGGGAGTAAAGCGGAACATTGAAGCTAAAATTGCCATAAAAGAGAACAGTAGGCCCGCATACTGCATGGCCCGACCATTCTCCGCAGAAATGCAAAGGCTTCAAGAGAACTGAATCATACAAAGTATAATGCAGCGCATGTGATTTACGCCTCTCTTAATTGCCAAGCATGGAGGCGAGCTTGCGACACCTTCCTACCCACTCCTCTCAAAGTAGATTTTTACTCGGTGCTTACGCGTGGCAAGGTTTTTTGTGTGCTAGACGTTTCTTCCGTTTACGTGAAAGTGCCGCTTAATGATGATGCGAAGTCACTACTGACGGTAAGTGCACGGCTTGCATTGTTTTAATTCTAAAGACTTCCGTATGAAATCGCAAGCGGAGCAGCTGCGTTTCAAGAAAATCTGGACAAGTGGCCAGTAGGCATCTATAAGCTTCACTGCTACAAGGACGACGTCTATGTTACTAGAACCCATGTGCGTGCGCACGAAGCGGACCAGGGACGAGCGGCCCCCCTAATCATCTAAATGGGGCCGCCAATTCTGTCCTATCCCTTTACACATTTCACGTCATTTTTCAATGCGCAGCGTTACGGCTACGCATCATTTTTAAATGCGAAGCATTTATTAGCGAACTTCTGCGACTTTGACCGTATCTATCTATCTATCTATCTATCTATCTATCTATCTATCTATCTATCTATCTATCTATCTATCTATCTATCTATCTATCTATCTATCTATCTATCTATCTATCTATCTATCTATCTATCTATCTATCTATCTATCTATCTATCTATCTATCTATCTAGCCGCCTACGACTTTGTGCTCTCCTGGTCGCTTGGTTAATCGAATGTACACCAAAGTTGCTATGGCGTAACATGACTGTATGACGAACATAAATAAGTCATAACATGAAAATCATGACACGCATGTCATGTACAGCATGACTTACGTGCCACGCTCATGGTGCGCTGGCGGCCGTTTCGCTAGCTTGATATACACCAAAATTGGTATCTTGCGACGTGACTGTGTAACGAACATAACACGAGTTAACATGAATATCATGACACGCATGTCATGTACAGCATGACTTACGTGCCACGCTCATGGGGCGCTGGCGGCCGTTTCGCTAGCTTGATCTACCCCGAAATTGGTATTGCGCGACGTGACTGTGTGACGAACATAAAAACACGAGTTAACATGAAAATTGTGACACGCATGTCATGTACAGCATGACTTACGTGCCACGCTCATGGGGCGCTGGCGGCCGTTTCGCTAGCTTGATATACACCAAAATTGGTATCTTGCGACGTGACTGTGTGACGAACATAAATAACACGAGTTGACATGAAAATCATCACACCTATGTCATGTACAGGATGACTTACGTGCCAGGCTCATGGTGCGCTGGCGGCCGTTTCGCTAGCTTGATCTACCCCGAAGTTGGTATTGCGTGAATTTACTGTGTGACGAACATAAATAATAGGAGTTAACATGAAAACCATGACACGCATTTTGCTAAACGACATACAAGACGATGCATGCAGCTCTTTGCTGGCTACTTTGCATTACATCGATTCCCACAATGCGTGGGATCTGGCGGCTTTTTTTCTTCTTTTAATTAACGGCAATCAAGGACCCTGAAAGCCGGGGACATATAGCAGGCCTTGAAAGAAGCACGTGATCGCTTGATCTTTATTTTATTTTTGCATCCATTTGCGGAGCTTGTTGTACTTCGGACTCGACCAGTGGCATGGCACTTGGCCCCCCTAAAGGAGAACCCTGTGAACGCCTGCACTACAGATTGCTGCAAAGCTGTGGCCAAAGCGTTGCAGCGACTGGGTCACACAACAAAGGAAAATATGAGTTTTTTTCACGAATCGGTCATGTATATACGGTACAAGGATGCGATCTACCGACATTGGCGCAGATCAAGGAATTTCAGGATGCCACCGAGCCGACAAGTATTACAGAATTGCGGCCATATTTAGGACTCAACTTGTATACAAAATATTTTTGTTGCAGTCACGCCAGCTACGCCGCTATACGATTTCTGTTGAAAAAACAGAAATGGTGCTGAAAGAACCAATACAACCAGCCAATACCTAAGCAGTAACAATACGAGTGAATGTAGTGACATTCTCAAACTTTTGCCGTTAAGAAGCCACTTGAACTCAGTTGTAACTCTTTGGGCGGCGGTGTCTGAGCAGCGTTTTTTCACGAAATTCCGGAAGGAAGCCAGAGGCCAGTAGCGCTGCCCCCACGTACACTAACAAGGAATGAACGCAATTATTGGTGAGGCAAAATAGTTGTCGGCATCGTTTCTGGCTTCCGACGTTTTCGTGGCTACTTGTATGGCCAGCGCTACAACTTTTGTACTGATCAGCAGCCTCTTCTATCTCTGCTCGAACAAGATGTGCCCGTGTCGCCGCTTGCAGCTGCAACAACCCAACAGTGGGCGATGGCACTGGCCGCATACTAATAAATTGTTAAATTTAGACGCAGGAAGCACATGTAAGTGGTTGATGCGTGATTATCGAGCAGTGTGGTTCTCTGGGCCACTTTGTACATGATAGCAAAGTGGAGGATTGCAACACCTTACGACTCGAGCACAAAATGAGAAACGCACAAGACAAAGACTCGACTTACAACTGAAGTTTACTAAAAGATTTGGTAAAGCCTGCACTAAGTCACGCAAGGCTTGAAACAGTGAAACTGGACAATTCTGAAGTTTAATTTGTTTGCTTTTAGGCTGTTGCTAGGCTTTAGCTAGGTTAGTCACGAAACGGTTGTCCAAACTCCGGAACCTCTCATAGACCATTCTTTGTCTTCCCTTTCTCTCTCTTTTTCTTTCTCATTATTGCTATCTCGAACTTTCTGTTTCTTCTGCCTCTTTCTGCCTCTGCTTCTTTCTCTCTTTCGATATCTTTCTGTCTTTTTATGTCTTGTGGCTATCACTCTGGCTTCAGCGATGACGATGCGTAGCTCGGGCGCACGCGCTCACGGCGGAACGGCGGCCGGCAGTCGAGCCCGGGACTCCGTGCAGTAAAGGTGCATTTTCTTGCTCTGCCTCTGTGTACTCTCTGAGCGTTTCAGCCGACCATTGGCCTTGAGCCTACATTTGGCGCCCCACGTTGGGCGCCAGATGTAGGGTTCTGGGCGGCGGCTGGCCTTGAACACCTCAGAGATGAGGCCGAGACACAAAGGGACACGTCTTTACTCTTGCAAGCCTCGGCCGCGACTGCCCGCTGCCAGCGGTTGCCGCGGGTCACGAGCGCACCTGCGATCATCGTTCTCTTGATTCTATGAGCGCTCGCAGCCACCGAGCGCTACCATAGACTTTATTCCAATTATTTTTATATATACAGCTTTCACTCTCTCTCTCTCTCTCAGTAAACCAGTGGTGAGTAGTGGGATTTGCCCATTTTCTGTGCCATCTACCCGTTCATGATGATGATAGTTTTCGGATAGGGAGCCCGAAATGCGCTTAGCTGAAACAGCTTCGCTGTCTAAAAAGGTTTTCTCTGGAACGCATCCATAAAGAACGAAGAGCATCCAGTAATCATGCAAGCGTACAAGCACACCCGCCCACCACCCCCCCCCCCTTTTTTCACCTTTTCACCCGCTCTAAGCACGTACCACCCATGTTGAAATTCGGATTGTGTAAGATATTAAATTCCTTATCTTTGAGATGGACCGAGATAGAAATGCTCGCTAGTGGGAAAAGTGCATGAAGGCGTACAAGAATGTTGAGCTGTTTCCGACGCCACACCACTTAATGTGACACAGGTTCCAATATAAATCAAACGCGACCGTTTGCCAGTTCGATTGTCAAATGTACGACCACAGGGCGGCCAGCAAGATATCTTGTTTAAATGCAAGCATTTCAAATGGGCAGCGACGATCTATCCATTGTGCAGGACAATCTGGCATGGTGTCATCGTGCACGAGAATTTGTAACTGGACATTCTGGCATTTTTGAATGATAGACACGTGGTATAAAACAGGTCAGGGTACTAACGCGGTATTATGTTTTATGGCCACGTCTGCACAAAGACAGAGAATATGATGTACGTAACTGTCAGATTCGCCGAAGAGTGCTCCCAGACAAAACGGCCGGTCCATCACAACTCTTGTCCTATCCTACTAGAGTTTATGTCGTTCGTGTTCATGTCGTGTCAACGTGTTCGTGTCGACTACACTACGAAACATGGCTACAAACTAATATGCTGCTCGACGCCAACTCAAAGTGGATCGCGGTGTTTTGTATGCCTGCAACAACTAGTGAAAAAGCTCCTGAAATGTTGAACAACAGATTCATAGCTTAAAAAAACAGAGAGCTGAGCTAGTTGGTAAGCATTCATGTTAAAGAGGCAGGGCCTGCAAACACGGACAAAAGAGAGAAGTCAAGGCATCGCTGTCTAACAACTGAAAGTCAACGCCGTCTAACAACTGCAAAGGTGCACAACGGCGGAAAAGAAAGGCGTCTGTGGCTACTCGGAGAATTGTATACATGGTTATGGATCTCCCGGTTCTACGGATATTGATAGCCTATGACTACCCGGAGAATCGGTGACGGATGAGGTTCCGTAGCTTAACTTGGTCAAGTTTAAAGATTTCCCGCGATAACGTGGTAATAAGCATGCCAGGACGCATAACAACATAGACACTGCATCCAACGGAGCTGCACGGAAACTCGTGCGAACAGCCCATGTGATACTTTAGAGGCTCACGACGCCGTGGAATTAAGGTGCACTATGCGAGAACGTGTCTCTTCTTTCTTTTTATCATACCGACACGCACAAAAGCTCGGTACGTTAAAGGCGCCAGCTGAACTTCTCTCAAAGCGTTCTCCTCGTATAAAGTTGTTTCACTTGTACCGGTGTAGCGCTTCAGCTAATATCATGGTTTGTGGACATTTTAGGGTGTGAGAGAAAAGCTGCTGAGCAACACAATCAGGGTATAGGTCGCAAAGTATTTGTCATTTGGTGGCAAAGTTCATCTCAAGACGGTGAAAGCTAATGTCAATTCCTGGCATCACGCAAATAGTGAGCCCAGGTACATATCTCTTCATAAACCCAAACCACGTGCCTTTCACCCATAATGACGAACTTTGGAAATGGTAGAACGCTATGCCTAACTCATACAGCACTGAAACGCAAGGTACAGAAGGTTCTGATAAAATAAGGAGCTCAGTAAACAAAATCTCAGACATCGAATATTCTTCTCGAGGAAGCACGGCAAATTGAAGTAATGACTTCGATGACCAGTCTTCACGATGGGCAAGCAGGGCAAGCGAAACTATCAGAACGAAGCATCGACGTGTTCGATGTATGACGTGGTCAGCGTGAACGACGTTAAACCGAGCCCACGAATAAAGCAAGGCCCAGTATCCGCTTTAGCTAATGACTCATGCAAAGCACCACCGGTACAAAGAAGCAACCTTGTGGAAAGCTACTTGCCGATATGGGCCAGGAGACATCCAGAACAGTGTAAGTACACTGGCGATATTTTCTTTTCTTAAAGGGAATACAGTGTTCCGTGGAAATAAAGCGCCAGGCGCCTTATTTGGACAGAAAGCTCTTGTGTGGAAATATTCCCCCATGACTCTACCAGAGTGCATTTTGTTACGATCCTTGCAAGTGCATCTGTGCAACCAGGAGTATGGTGTGCAGCGACACCATGGACCGGAGCTAACGGGGCGTTTCGACCCCTCCCACGCCTCGCTGTGCGTGACGTTGTCGTGTGCGGGGAAAAGGAGATCCTGGTCGTTGAGCTGACGCCGGGTGATTGGACCTTTAAGGCCCCCCGGCAGAGGCCCATTTGGCGCGGCTTCACGTAGACGGCACCCTTGGGCTGACCTGCCCAGGGGAAATCGGCGGTCGCCTCTTCCTATCCCTCACTCTGATCTTTCACTTCCCTATCCTCTTTCTTTGCTGTTCTGTCTCCTACTCTCTTCAGTTACTTCCCAGTTTTCGTGAGCGCCCTGGGTTAGCCTTGAGCCAACCTTGGTCTATGCGCATTCGGTTAAAGTAGCGGACTACGGTTGGCGTCTGCAGGTTTTCAGCACCATGCATCCTGTAGTGTCCCCATGTTTGGCTTCCTGATGGTTGGCCGCCATCACTGCCGAATCGTGCCCCTTCAAAGCGCGTACGCACCGAATAGCTGACTTTCCTAAGCCGACCAAGAGAACCATTAACCCACTACCATGTTGTACACAGCGAAAAGGCTGACAAAACAGCTAGGGCCGTTTCCCCTTTTATAGTTGCCAAATCACCAAAGAAGACCCTAGGTACTGGTTATAAAGTTACTAAAATGGCTAGCGGATACATTCTTCTAGAACTCCGTGACAAGGCATAATTTGAGAAAGTACGCAACCTCGTAACTTTTGGTGACATTCCAATCACTGTAGCACCCTACAGATCCATTAACTCCACACGTGCAGTCGTATCCGACGCACATGTGCTTGACTTTAGTGAGACTGAGCTCATCGAAAGGTGGAAGGATCATAATTTCACATATGTAAAGCGAATCGTCATCCGAAGAAACAACCAGAACCAGGAAATCCCCACTAAACACTTGATACTTACCTTTGCCACTAGCGAACTACCGGAAAGCATAGAAACTGGCTACACAAAGACACCAATCACACCATATATCCCGAACCTTGCAGATGTTCCCAATGTCAAAGATTCCGCCACGGCTCTCGGAGCTTCCGTGGTCGACCGACCCGTGCAAAATGTGGTGTGCGAGGCAACGCCTAGGACTCCTGTAGTGGAACTCCACACTGCGTGAACTGCGACGGCGACCACGCTGCGTATTCACGTTCTTGCCCGAAGTGGAAAAAGGAAAAAGATATATGATTGAAAGTCCGCGAAAACGTTTCTGTGGGGGTCTGAATGTGGGCGCAGGTTGGCCAGACGAACGACGTACGCTCCAAGAGACACAGGGAAGTTTAATATGACACGAACCAGGACGTCAGACCAAACATGTACACAACGAGCATAGACATATCCTATATAGCCTATGTACAAAACCTCAGTCACGCGCACTCACAGTCTGCGGGCGTCGGTCTTGCGGTGCGGCGGCGGGTCCGAAGAATCGACGCAGTCGGGCTTGCGGCGAACCTTGGCACGGCCACGGCAGCACGTCAGCACGGTGACGTAGCCAGGGTGTCGGAACAGCGCCGGTCGTGGCCCCGGCTCAAGAACAGCCCTGGAGGCACCCTGAACAGCATCAGGCGAGGCTCCCAGGTCGAAGACGAGCACCGGGGCGTGGCCCAGGCTCGTGGACGGCACCCGGGTGTGGACCCGGTAGGAAGAACGGCCCGGGACGAAACCCGAGCCAAGGACGGTAGGCCGGTCACAGGAGCCGGGGCGAGGCCCAGCTCAGGAGGCCGCGACGATGGCGAAGCCGGAACGGAGCCAGAACTTCATGCGCTCTCGTCGAGTTCGTCCTCAGTCTTCGCAGGCCAGCCCCTCTTCCTCGTCGCTCGAGCTGCCTTTTCGTGGCCCGCACACCACGCGCGCCTTTCTTCATCGGCCCCGCACGCCGATCATCATCACGGGGAGCCCGCGCACTTCAAATTCGGCACCACACGCCGAGCACCACACGACGCCGACGCTCGTTCACCGTCCTCTTACCACACTTCCCCCCAGTTCAAGATGAGCGAGGCGGCAAGACAAGGCAAGGGCGGATACACTCACAAAGCGTAACAAAGTGTCTACATAAGTGAAAAGTCGATGCGGTTTTACACCACTCGTCCAGCACGTGGACAGACTACTCTACACCATTGGACATTCGGCTCATATAGTCTGCACCGACATTATCAGAGCCTCGTATATAATCCACGCGGAAGTCATAGTCCATCAACGCTAAACTCCAACGGAGTATGCGTGTGTTTACTTGTCGAGCCGAGTTGATGTATCTGAGCGGTTGGTGGTCAGACTGCAAGATGAAAGGCCGACCATAGAGGTAGACATGGAACTTCTGGACACCCCACACAATGGCGAGGCATTCGCGTTCGATGGTAGAATATGCCGCTTCGCGTGGTAGAAGTTTCCTGCTGGCGTAGGACACTGGATGTAAGTGTCCGTTGTGCTCTTGCAGCAGTACGGCCCCCAGACTTTTTGACGATGCGTCAGTGCGCAATACGAGGGGTTTCTCGAGATCGGGTGCTCTTAATATAGGGTGTTGCGATAGCATCCCCTTGAGTCTTTCAAATGCATTCTGGTGGATGTCCCTCCAGTCAAGTTTATTCGGGCATCCTTTCCGTGTGAGTTCAGTGAGAGGATGGGCAAGCTCTGCATAGTTTGGTACAAACTCCCGATAATAGCCAGTAAGGCCTAGAAAAGCACGGAGTTCTTTCTTAGTTTCCGGCCGCTTGGCAGACGCAATTTTCTGCGTTGTTTCGTTCACTGGCTGTAACATGCCTTGTCCTACAACGTGGCCAAGGAAACTTGTCGTCAGGAATCCTATCTCACTTTTCTTGGGCTTTACAGTGAGATTGGCGGCTCGTACGCGCTCGAATATTTGAAGTAAAGTCGCCAGATGTTCCTCCCATGTTTTGGTAGCGACGAGAACATCGTCAAAATAGTAGTATACGTGAGGGATGGCGCCAACAACCTCTCTCATCAGCCGATTAAATACGGCGGGTGCAGTCTTAATGCCGAACGGCATGAATCGGAACTGGTACAAGCCCGAATCGCATGCGAATGCTGTAAACTCTTTGGATGCGCTCGACATCGGCACCTGCCAGTATCCTTTCGTAAAGTCGAATTTCGAAAAATACTGACGTCCCGTGAGTTGTGCGAACATCATGTCAGGTCGCGGTATCGGCTCCGAATCCGGTACGACTACGCTATTCAGCTGTCGAAAGTCAATGCACAGGCGCATCGTACCGTCCTTTTTCTTGACGACAACAATCGGTGCCTGATAAGCAGATGTTGATTTTTCAATGATGCCTAAGCGCAACATTTCTTGGATCTCTTTTTCCACGGCTTCTTTAACTGCGAATGGCATCGGATATTGCTTGACATGGATGGGCATATCCGTCGTTAGTTTGAGGCGGCACTGTAGCACATCGGTTTTTCCTGGCAAATCAGAGAATATGTCTTGATATGTTTCAAGTAACTCGTCTACTTGTTTCCGCTGGTCTTTAGTAAGGTTAGAGCCTACAGTCACGTCTCGCCAGTTCTGCGTTTGCACGAGTGCGGCATGAAGTGAATTCTCCGCGTTGTCAGTTTCCATTTGGGTGATTGACGTCACAGCAGCAGCTGTCGTCGTGGACGTGTCAGTGGCCTTCCGCAGCTCATACCTTTTGAGCATGTTGATGTGGAAGACAGTGGTTCTGTGACCAAGGTCGACAGCATAATCCAATGGGCTCTTCTTCTCTATCACAGTAAAAGGGCCCTTCCATGTGAGGATCAGTTTGTTGTGATCCGCGGGCAGCAGCACGAGAACTTTGTCCCCCACGCATAAGTCCCGTTTCTTCGCCTTGCGGTCATAATATCGCTTCTGGCGAACGTGTGCCTTCGCAAGGTCCTGAGACACAATTTCGCAGGTTTGTTGGAGTCGTTCCCGCAATTCTATGATATATTCGTAGGCCGACTTGGTCACGTCATCCAGCTTTGGGTTCGTCCACAGGTCTCTCAAAATCGTCATGGGACCACGAACGTACCGGCCGTAGAGTAACTCGAACGGCGAGTACCCAGTGCTCTTTTGTGGCACCTCTCGATAAGCGAAGAGAAGGGGGCCGAGGTAGCGGTCCCAATTCTTCGGGCACTCCTGACACATTCGTCGGAGCATGCGTTTTAACGTGCCGTTGAATCGCTCCACCAACCCATTGGCCATCGGATGATATGGGGTTGTCGGTAATTGCCTAATTGATAGTAGTCGGCTGAACTCCTTCATTACCGACGACATGAAGCTTGTCCCGCGGTCACTTACTATTTCGCGCGGTAATCCCACTCGAGACAGCATTTCCATTAGTCCTTCTGCCACGATCTTGCTTTCCATTGAAGGCAGTGCAATGGCGTCTGGATACCTCGTCGCAAAGTCCACCATGGTTAGGATGTATCTGTTGCCCTTGGACGAGGTCGGTGACAAAGGGCCGACGATGTCGATGCCCACGCGAGAAAACGGAGTCTCAATGACTGGCATGGTACCAAGCGGAGCTCGACCGACTAAATGGCGCGGGACAGTCCGCTGGCAGATGTCGCAGGACTTCACAAACCTCTTGGTTTCCGATTGAACTCCTGGCCAGTAAAATTCGGCAAGGATGCGGTCAGTTGTTCGGGAGATCCCTTGATGACCGGCGAGGGTTCCTTCGTGGGCGAGCTTGAGCACCGTCTCTCGCAGCTGTCTCGGCACAATCAGTTGCTCGAGTTCCTTCTCCGACAGTAGCTTGTGCTTCCGATATAATATTCCATCAGCAAGAAAGTAGCGTGTTTCCCGATTATTTACAATTACCTTTTTACCAACGCTTTCGTAACAACGCCGTAATGACGGGTCACTTCTTTGGTATTCCTCGAGAGTCGTTTTATCCATGGTTGTGACAGTGGCTTTAAGAACAGGTAGACAGGATGTGGCGCGTGTCCCTTCCGCTGCTGCAGCGCTGTCAACGAGTGGATCTTGATCTTCGGTTCCACGAGGCGTGCAAGTTGTCTCTTCGGCCGCTGGTAGGTACCGTGAACCCTTCCCGACATCACCTTGCTTATCGTCCGCGATACTGTGCACGGGCGAGTTAGCGGCCTCGGTGACGACCTCCGGTCCGCTATCCTGCTGACTCCCACGACGCTGCTGAGAATTGTGCGAATATCCTTGCTCTGCAGATCGGACACCTTCGATGTTGCCTAGCACGACATCATACAGCGGGTTCTTCATGCATTTAGCTCGCACGATACCGGTAAAGAACGGCGTGTCCAGATAGACTATTGCCTCTGGCAAGTAGTGCACGGTTCTATCGAGCAAGAAAACAGGGCTTGTGGTACCCGTAAATTTTCCTTCCGGGACAAGTCTTTCTCGTACTACTACGGTGTTGCATCCCGTATCTCGAAGAACAGATACTGTCTTGCCCTCGAGCAATCCTTTCGCCACAGGTAGAGTTCCGACGTCAGCCGCAGTTGGGGTAGGTGTCGACGTGGTATTCACGACTGGAATAGTCTCCCCATTCTGAAGCACGACGTACCCATCCTCTGGTTTCTCCGGTACAGCAGTGCCGCCTACTTCTTTGGGCGACAACATACATGACGCCAGCCGCCTTTCCTGAGTTCTAGTTGCCTCCGCAGACGAACCGTTCTTGCCACTCGACCAGCCTGTTGCTGACTGGTTATTTCTCGTCCAAGACCAACATTCAGACGCTCGGTGTCCTGACTTATTGCACAGGAAACACAGACTCTGGCTCTTGAACTGCCGCTTCGCGGTCTCTGTTTTACGAGCATCTGCTGAGCTCTCCTTCATTAGCTTGTCCTTGCCCAAATTGAATAGATCTTGAGCTACTAGGAAGCAATCAGCGTTCTGTGCTAACGAGTTCAACTTCTTGCAATTCCGCTCCTTCAGAAATACCCTAAGAGTGGGAGAGCATCCCTTCATGAACTGCTCTGCAATCATTACGTCGCGAAGAGCGTCATACGTTTTCTCGACGTTTGCAAGTTCCATCCAACGGTCAAAATGACCTGCTATTCGAGACGCATACTGCAGACCCGTCTCTTTGTCCTCTGGTCTCGCCTTACGAAATTTCTCGCGGTATCCTTCAGCGGTATACCGGAATCTTAAGAGCAGTGTTGTCTTCACCTGATCATAGTCAGCGGCGGAAGCAGAGTCAAGTCGACTAATGACGGATAAAGCCTCCCCCGTCAGGCACAAGCTGAGCGATAAGGCCCATTTGCTCCGAGGCCACTCCTGAGACACCGCGACGCGCTCAAAACGCTGCAGATATGCGTCGAGGTCATCTCGCATCTCGTTGAATGGTGGCAACAGCTTGTGCGGGCTACAGCTATCCATTACAGCTGGTGACGCTGCGTCGTCACTCACCGGCCGCCCACTTTCTCCCGCGTTCGAACTAGTTGCCTGCTCTTGTAGCTTCAGCTTCAGCTGCAGAACGCGCTCCTCGGCTTGTAGCCGTCTCTCCTCCAGTTCTATCCTCTCTCGCTGCTCGTTGCGGACTTGCACGCGAAGGTCCCTTTCAATAACGCGCTCCGCATCAACCCATTCCTGTAGTGCGGAACCTGTTAGACCCATGTCCTTTCCGATCGCGTGTAGCCTCTCTATATCCATTGGTGCGCCTCGCCCGTCTGGCACTCGGCAAGATGGTAAAGCCGATCCTGGCAGGCTCGCCAAAATTGTGGGGGTCTGAATGTGGGCGCAGGTTGGCCAGACGAACGATGTACGCTCCAAGAGACACAGGGAAGTTTAATATGACACGAACCAGGACGTCAGACCAAACATGTACACAACGAGCATAGACATATCCTATATAGCCTATTTACAA
The DNA here is from genome assembly GCF_013339695.2 of Rhipicephalus sanguineus. Taxonomy (NCBI): domain Eukaryota; kingdom Metazoa; phylum Arthropoda; class Arachnida; order Ixodida; family Ixodidae; genus Rhipicephalus; species Rhipicephalus sanguineus. The sequence goes on from NC_051180.1 coordinate 204,863,525, forward strand.
ACCCTCAGTCACGCGCACTCACAGTCTGCGGGCGTCGGTCTTGCGGTGCGGCGGCGGGTCCGAAGAATCGACGCAGTCGGGCTTGCGGCGAATCTTGGCACGGCCACGGCAGCACGTCAGCACGGTGACGTAGCCAGGGTGTCGGAACAGCGCCGGTCGTGGCCCCGGCTCAAGAACAGCCCTGGAGGCACCCTGAACAGCATCAGGCGAGGCTCCCAGGTCGAAGACGAGCACCGGGGCGTGGCCCAGGCTCGTGGACGGCACCCGGGTGTGGACCCGGTAGGAAGAACGGCCCGGGACGAAACCCGAGCCAAGGACGGTAGGCCGGTCACAGGAGCCGGGGCGAGGCCCAGCTCAGGAGGCCGCGACGATGGCGAAGCCGGAACGGAGCCAGAACTTCATGCGCTCTCGTCGAGTTCGTCCTCAGTCTTCGCAGGCCAGCCCCTCTTCCTCGTCGCTCGAGCTGCCTTTTCGTGGCCCGCACACCACGCGCGCCTTTCTTCATCGGCCCCGCACGCCGATCATCATCACGGGGAGCCCGCGCACTTCAAATTCGGCACCGCACGCCGAGCACCACACGACGCCGACGCTCGTTCACCGTCCTCTTACCACAGTTTCATTTAAAGAAACACGAAGAAGTTGTTCGACCTTTCCCGGTCCAACCTATACTGTCCCGGCCCACTTCCCCGGCCCACGCAAGGTGAGCCATCGGCCGTGCCCACTGCCCCCGTGCTGGCAGCAATTAAGTATGCTCCACCTTCCAAGCCACTGATCCAGGCGACTCCAGGGACGTCGGGTGATACCACCACGCCTAGCGAGGCGTGGTTGGAAAAACGAACAAGCAGCTCGCACACGCGGGCGCCCAATGCATAACACATGGCAATGGACGCAACTCCAGTATCGCTGGTACCGAAAGAGTGGCGTAGACACCTTGGAGCGCGCTAAGAAAACAAAAACGCCCATAACGGGGCCCGACGACGGCCCTGCGACTTGACCTCTAACTTCCCACTTAAACAACAGTCACTTCATTTTCGTACACACCGCGCTAACATCCAATATGGAAGCACAAATTGATGGAACGTGAGAGGACTCGTTAGAAACCTGGACGACGTCCAAGAACTTTTACACAAACATTCACCAAAAGTGCTGTGTGTACAAGAAACACCCATAAAATCCAAACACGCCAACTTTCTACGCAGTTATGTTATTCTCCAAAAGGACCGGGATGACGCCACGGCGTCATCCGGTGGTGTAGCCGTTGTAGTTAATCAAGGAATAGCATGTACACACTTACCTCTCTAAACGTCCCTTGACGCAGTGGCTGTTCGAGCGGTTCCTTTGAATAAACTCGTCACCATTTACTCTCTCTACACACCTCGGCACTACCGTCTTTAAAAACATGAATTCCAGTCATGAAAAGTTGAACTTCCAGAACCTTATCTGGTAATTGGGGACATTAATGCACATAGCGGTCTATGGCGTTACTCTCGCTGTGATGTTCGAAGTCGTCTAATTGAACAGTTCCTTTTCTCTTCCGGCGCGTATCTCTTGAATCGGAAAGAGCCAACTTATAGCCTCATTTAAAATATTTACTCGTCCATAGATCTGAGCATTACATCTCCATCACATCTACGCCTGTTCAAATGGAAAGTCAATAATATTCCTTACGGAATAATTCTTTCCAATAGTTATGAGCTCACTAATAGCGAATGAATGTCCTCCACATGTTCCCAAGTGGCACATCGACAAAGCCGACTGGGAACAGTTTCAAAAAGTTACTCGTTCTAGTTGGACTGATATTTGTGGTTTAAGCATGGATGCAGCCTTAGAGTACAGCTTTTCTCACTGATGCTGAAACAACTGGACTGCCCGGCAAACGACGTGTACATGTTGGAACACTGAGTGTCGAAACACGCGCAAAAAGCAAAACAAAGCATGGAGGTTGCTTCGGGACACTCCGACAGCCTAGAATATTGACAGTTTTAAGAACATAAAGACCCAAGACAGGAGAACGCGCCGACAGGGAACGAGAGAACGTTGGTAGAAGTATTTATCAGGCATAAATTCATATACACATGAGGCTAAAGTCTGGAACATGGTTAGTAGGGCAGCAGGTCGACAAGCACATTCACTTCCTCTTGTAAACACATAAGGTGACAGCTTGGAAGACCAGGCGAACTTCCTGGGCGCGCACTTCGAACAGGTGTCCAGCTCGTCGCACTATTCTGAAGCTTTCCAACGATACTAACAAGAACCGAAAAACAGAAACTAGAGCGTATACCCACAAAACATGAGGAGTCATACAATGAACCTTTCCGCTTAGCTGGGCTGTGGGAATAGGTGAACTGCTGCAACAAACCCGCCCCAGGCTCCGACCTTGTTGTATATGAAATATTGAAACACCTGCCCTCTGAAACCAAGAAATCCCTCCATTCCCTGTATAATGCTGTTAGGTTTTTTGGTGAGATCCTCTCCTCCCGGAGAGAAGCAATTATAATGTCACGTGGTCGTGACGTCGACGAAGACAGCAGTCAGCACGTCCGAGATGAAACTGTTTATTTGGCCGAACTTGTGGCCGGGAAACTGAAGGTCCAACTACAGCAATACACTGATAGCGTCGAACAGAGCGTCGACCGTCGATCAACTGACAAGCGGTCAAGCGCGTCAGCTTTTACACAAGCACTATGGAACTTTCCAGCAGTATCGCTGGTGACGGCGTTATCTCTCGACAAAGCTGGAACATTCGCGTGCGGCGCGCAATCTTAACAAAACGATCTACTAAAATCGTGAAGCTTCTCGAACGCTGCTTCGCGGCCAGCGTCGAGCGTTGATAACCGTCCTTGCTGGTCATACTCGAACACATCAAAATAAAAGAAGAAGCGGGCGTGGCATTGCCCCCCTCTGAAGAAGCATCGTCCCGATGCTTGCAACAGAACATGGAAAGGGAAAAAAAACAAGTGCATACACAAATAAATTACAATAACAAAGGAAAAATTAGAGTCCCCAGGTTCGCTAACGCGCAAAAAACGGCTTAAGGCGCACGACATGGACCACTTCAGGTCGTGCGCGGCGTCGCTGGGAGTTCGTAATGCCGTCCGGAACGACCTCGTAGTCAAGAGCGCCGTGACGTCGAAGCACCTTGTATGGCCCGAAGTATCGCCGAAGAAGTTTTTCACTGAGCCCACGTCGGCGTATCGGCGTCCAGACCCACACACGGTCACCGGGTTGGTACTCCATGTGGCGTCGTCGAAGATTATAGTGACGGCTCTCGACCCTCTGCTGGCTCTTGATGCGCAGGCGGGCGAGCTGTCGAGCTTCTTCGGCACGTTGCAAATAGGCGGCAACGTCGAGATCGTCTTCGTCGGTGGCGGTTGGTAGTATTGCGTCGAGCGTCGTTGCCGGGCTCCTTCCGTAGACCAGCTTGTACGGCGTCATTTGCGTCGTTTCTTGCATGGTCGTGTTGTATGCGAAGGTCACATACGGAAGGATGGCATCCCACGTCTTGTGTTCGACGTCAACATACATGGCCAGCATGTCGGCGATGGTCTTGTTTAACCGCTCGGTGAGGCCATTGGTCTGTTGGTGGTACGCTGTGGTCCGGCGGTGGCTTGTTTGGCTGTATCTCAGTATTGCCTGAGTTAGGTCGGCAGTAAACGCCGTACCTCTGTCGGTGATGAGGACCTCTGGGGCGCCATGACGCAGGACGATGTTCTCAACGAAGAACTTCGCTACCTCGGCGGCACTGCCTCTGGGTAGGGCCCTTGTTTCGGCGTAGCGGGTGAGGTAGTCGGTAGCTACGACGATCCATTTGTTTCCGGTATTGGACGTCGGGAACGGCCCCAGTAAGTCCATCCCAATTTGCTGGAACGGCCGTCGAGGTGGTTCGATAGGCTGCAGAAGTCCGGCTGGCCTAGTCGGCGGTGTCTTCCGTCGCTGACAGTCCCGGCAGGTCTTGACGTAGCGAGTTACGTCGGCGACAAGGCGCGGCCAGTAGTACTTTTCCTGTATTCTTGCGAGCGTGCGAGAAACACCCAGGTGTCCAGACGTCGGGTCGTCGTGCAGAGCCTGGAGGACCTCTTGTCGCAATGTCGAGGGCACTACGAGAAGGGAATCGGCTCGAAGCGGCGAGAAGTTCTTAAGGAGAACACCGTTGCGCAAGAAAGACGACGTCAGTCCTCGCGTGAATACCGTGGGAACAACGGTGGTCCTGCCCTCGAGGTATTCCACAAGGCCCCTGAGTTCTGGGTCCGCTCGCTGTCGTTCGGCGAAGTCTTCGGCACTTGTGGTTCCCAAGAAGCAGTCATCCTCCATGTCGTCCTGCGGCGGTGGGTCGACGGGGGCGCGGGACAGGCAGTCAACGTCGGAGTGTTTTCTTCCGGACTTGTAAACGACGGTTATGTCAAATTCTTGAAGTCGTAGGCTCCACCGTGCGAGGCGACGTGAAGGGTCCTTCAAGTTAGCTAGCCAACACAAGGCGTGGTGGTCGCTGACAACTTTGAAGGGCCGGTCGTAGACGTAGGGGCGAAACTTCGATGTAGCCCAGATGATGGCCAGGCACTCCTTTTCTGTTGTGGAGTAGTTGATTTCTGCCTTTGATAGCGACCGGCTAGCATAACTGATGACCCTTTCGAATCCGTCGGTCTTCTGCACAAGGACGGCGCCGACTCCTACGCTGCTTGCGTCGGTGTGGATTTCAGTATCGGCGTATTCGTCGAAATGCGCAAGTATTGGAGGCGTCTGCAAGCGTCGTTTCAATTCTTGAAATGCTTGAACTTGCGACGTTTCCCACCTGAATTCGACGTCGGCCTTCGTGAGTTGCGTCAGTGGCTCGGCGATCCGTGAAAATTCCTTGACGAAAGGTCTGTAATACGCGCACAGGCCGAGAAGACGGCGTACGGCCTTCTTGTCGGTGGGCGGCGGGAAGGCAGCGATGGCAGCTGTTTTCCGCGGGTCCGGGCGAGCACCATCCTTGCTGATCACGTGACCCAAGAACAAGAGCTCCTCGTACGCGAAGCGGCACTTTTCAGGCTTCAAGGTGAGACCGGAGGTCTTGATTGCTTGAAGTACAACTTCAAGGCGACGTCGAAGTTTGAGGAAAACGCAACGACGTCGTCCATGTACACGAGGCACGTCTGCCACTTCAAGCCGGCCAGTACTGTATCCATAACCCGTTGAAAAGTCGCAGGTGCCGAGCAAAGACCAAAGGGCATGACCTTGAACTCGAACAGGCCGTCTGGTGTTATAAAAGCAGTCTTTTCTCGGTCTCTGTCGTGGACTTCTATTTGCCAGTAACCGGTCTTGAGGTCCATCGACGAAAAGTACTTTGCGTTGTGTAATCGATCCAGGGTGTGTAATAGTTGCGTTGTGTAATCTATCCGGGGAAGGGGATACACGTCCTTCTTCGTGACTTTGTTCAGGCGACGATAATCCACGCAAAAACGTAGAGTCCCATCCTTCTTCTTCACTAGCACCACCGGGGATGCCCACGGACTCTTCGACGGCTGGATGATGTCGTCGCGTAGCATTTCGTCGACCTGTTTCTTCACGGCCTCGCGTTCTCGCGTCGAAACTCTGTACGGGCTCTGACGGAGTGGTCTGGCGCTTCCCTGTGTTATGATGCGATGTTTTGCCACGGGAGTCTGCCGAATTCTTGACGACGACGAAAAGCAGTCCTTGTATTGCAAGAGCAGGGTTTTGAGCTGTTCTTGTTTGTGCTTCTGAAGGCTGGGATTGATGTCGAAAGCTGGTTGCGGCGCTTTATTCGTCGGAGTAGGCTCGGGAGAATCGGTGAGGCCGAAAGCATTGCTGGCTTCTACGATTTCTTCGATGTAGGCGACCGTCGTGCCTTTGCTCAGGTGCTTGTACTCGTGTCTGAAATTCGTGAGCATAACTGTTGCTTTCCCTGCCTGCAGCTCTGCTACTCCTCTTGCGACGCAAATATTGCGGTTAATGAAGTGGTGCTGGTCGCCTTCAACAACGCCTTCCAGGTCTGCTGGTTTCTGAGTCCCGACGGAAACGATGACGCTGGAGCGAGGGGGAATGGTGACCTGGTCTTCGAGCACATTCAAGGCGTGCTTTCTTGGCGGAGTGTGCGGCGGTAGTGCCTTTTCCGTGGAAAGTGTTATCGACTTAGACCTCAGGTCGATGATTGCACCATGAAGGCCTAAGAAGTCCATAGCAAGGATGACATCTCTCGAGCAACGCTGCAGGACTACGAAGTTCGCGGGATAAATCCGGTTGTTAATGGTGAGTCTCCCTGTGCAGATTCCCTCCGGCGTTACGAGGTGACCTCCAGCTGTCCGGATTTCGGGGCCTTCCCAGGCTGTCCGAACTTTCTTCAGCTTCGTGGCGAACGGTCCACTGATGACAGAATAGTCGGCTACGGTGTCGACGAGGGCTGTGACGCTGTGGCCGTCGATAAGAACGTCGAGGTCGCTAGTTCGTCGTCTTGCGTTGTGGTTAGGTCGTGGCGTCGGGTCACGGCTACGTCGGTTTGTTCCGCTGTTTCCACGTTGTGTCGTCAGGTCTACTTCGGTCCGTGAGGTCTCGTCGTCAGGGGTTCGCGTCGTGTCCTGAAGCCTTCGTCGTGGCGGCGGCGTCGGCGGCGGAGGGTCTTCGGTATTTCGTCGTACAGCAACCGCACCTCCATCGGTTGCTGCCCTTATTTTTCCGGATGCAGGCTAAGTGACAAGCCCCAGGTTGGGCCAATGTATGGTCGGCGTTGGGGAGAGGCGTAGTGGCCTGGCGACGGCGATCGGGAAGGTCCTCGGGGGGTCCACTGCGTTCCTGCCAGATAGTCGGCGATGTCACGTGGTCGTTCACCCTGCTGTGGACGCGGCGCGTCGACGGCGAAACCACGCAGTCCCATCTGTCGATAATGGCAGCGGCGGCAGGTGTGGCCGACTTCTCCGCAGTGGTAGCAGAGTGGACGATAGTCGGGGGCGCGCCAAACGTCGGTCTTCCTCGGCGTGTATCGCTGGCCGGTTGGCGGGCGGTATGGCGTCGGAGGTGGCGGCGGTGGTGCCTGGGGGCGGAACTGCTGGGGCGGCGCGGCGTCTTGACGCGGGCGAGGAGGGGGGGCGTTGCGTCGGGCTGCAGCAGCATAACTCATTGCTTGAAGCTGCGGCGGTGCCGGCTGAGGAACACCCAGTGACTCTTTGATTTCCTCGCGGACAATGTCTGCGATCGAATCCACTTGAGGCTGCGGCGAAGGTAACAGCTTGCGCAACTCCTCCCGCACGATCGCTCGGATGGTTTCGCGCAAGTCGTCGGTGGCTAGTGAGTGCACTTCGGAATAGGTTGCAGACAGCGGCGAGCGGTTGTACTGTTTCGTCCGCAAGTCCAGTGTCTTTTCAATAGTCGTAGCCTCGGTGAGGAATTCGGCGACCGTCGTAAGCGGGTTGCGGACAAGTCCCGCGAAAAGTTCTTGTTTGACACCCCGCATGAGCAGGCGAACATTTTTGTCTTCCGCCATCGCAGCGTCGGCCTGACGGAAAAGTCGTGTCATCTCTTCCGTGAAGATGGTGACGTTTTCGTTTGGCAGCTGCACCCGGGTCTCCAGCAAAGCAGCGGCCTTTTCCTTGCGGACGATGCTCGCGAAGGTATTGAGGAACGTCGTCCGAAAGAGGTCCCAGGATTGAAGGCTCGATTCATGGTTTTCGAACCACGTCTTCGCGGCGTCTTCTAAGTAGAAGTAGACGTGGCGCAGCTTCTCTTCAGTGTCCCAGTGGTTGAAGGCGGCGACTCGCTCGTACGTCTCCAGCCACCTCTCCGGGTCTTCAAACGACGATCCACGAAAAGTTGGTGGCTCCCTTAGCTGTTGCATCACTACCGTTGTAGTTTGCAGGGGGTCTGTCATCGTATCGGCGGTAGATGTGACGGTCATCGGCTGCCTGGCGTTTTCGGGAAGGAGCCCGTACTCTGGTTGTAGTCCCTTCTGCCGGCGGCTGGTTCGAGGATCCGGGTTGACCTTAGGGTCGTCTTCTTCGCGGCTTGGGCTTGGGTCAGCGCTCCGCGGTGGCGTCCGGAACATGAAGCAGCACCTCCACCAGATGTCCCGTGGTCGTGACGTCGACGAAGACAGCAGTCAGCACGTCCGAGATGAAACTGTTTATATGGCCGAACTTGTGGCACGTAAGTCATGCTGTACATGACAAGCGTGTCATAATTTTCATGATAACTCGTGTTATTTATGTTCGTCACACGGTCACGTCGCAAGATACCAATTTTGGTGTATATCAAGCTAGCGAAACGGCCGCCAGCGCACCATCAGCGTGGCACGTAAGTCATGCTGTACATGACATGCGTATCATGATTTTCATGTTAACTCCTGTTATTTATATTCGTCACACAGTCACGTCGGAAGAGACCAATTTTGGTGTATATCAAGCTAGCGAAACGGCCGCCAGCGCACCATGAGCGTGGCACGGAAGTCATGCTGTACATGACATGCGTGTCATGATTTTCATGTTAACTCGTGTTTTTATGTTTGTCACACAGTCACGTCCCGCAAGACCAATTCCGAGGTAGATCAAGCTTGCCAAACGGCCGCCAGCGCGCCATGAGCGTGGCACGTAAGTCATGCTGTACATGACATGCGTGTCATGATTTTCATGTTAACTCGTGTTATTTATGTTCGTTACACAGTCACGTCACAAGATACCAATTTTGGTGTATATAAATCTAGCGAAACGGCCGCCAGCGCCCCATGAGCGTGGCACGTAAGTCACGCTGTACATGACATGCGTGTCATGGTTTTCATGTTAACTCGTGTTGTTTATGTTCGTTACACAGTCATATCGCGCAATACCAATTTTGGTGTATACCAAGCTAGCGAAACGTCCGCCAGAGCCCCATGAGCGTGGCACGTAAGTCATGCCGTACATGACATGCGTGTCATGATTTTCATATTAACTCCTGGTATCTATGTTCTTCACACAGTCATGTCGCGCAATACCAATTTTGGTGTATATCAAGCTAGCGAAACGGCCGCCAGAGCACCAAGATGTGGCATGTAAATCATGTCGTTCATGACATGCGTGTCATGATTTCCATGTTATGACTTGTCATTTATGTTCGTCATACAGTCATGTTACGCAATACCAATTTTGGTGCACATTCGATTAACCAAGCGACCAGGAGAGCACAAAGTCGTAGGCGGCTAGATAGATAGATAGATAGATAGATAGATAGATAGATAGATAGATAGATAGATAGATAGATAGATAGATAGATAGATAGATAGATAGATAGATAGATAGATAGATAGATAGATAGATACGCTCAACGTCACAGAAGTTCGCTAAGAAATGCTTCGCATTTAATAATAATATTAATATTACTACTACTACTGCTACTACTACTACTACTAATAATATTATTATCTGAGGTTTAACGCCCTAAAACCACGACATGATTATGAAAGACACCGTAGTGGAGGGCGCCGGAAATTTTTACCAGCTGGGGTTAACGTGCTTCTAAATGTAAGTGCACAGGCCTCAAACATCTTCGCCTCCATCGAAAATGCAGCCGGCGCGGCCGGGATTCGATCCCGCGGCCTTCGGGTCAGGAGTCGAGCGCCATAACCACTGTACCACACTTGGGGGGCTTTTACCAAACATCAAGTATATAAAGAACACGTGCATAAAACCCATGAGTATTCTGAAAGTATTGTCACGCACTACGTGGGGCAGTGACGAGAAGTGCCTGATGAATCTCTATAAAAGCCTCATACGCACACGTCTTGATAATGGGGCGAAAATTGATCAGTCTGCGACACCAAGCGCCTTGAAGACGCTCAACCCTGTCCACTACTCGGTTATTCCTCTTTCTACGGGTGCTTTTCGCACCAACCCCCGTGGAAAGCCTCTACGTCGAATCAATCGATTGGTCCCTCCACCTGCAGAGATCTTACATGCCGTTTCTATAATATCTCAAAGTGAACGCAGACAAGGAACACCCCTCAGACCCCACATATAATGATTTGTCCAGTTCTGCGCTTTTTGACAACTCTACTTCGGTGAGACAGCCCTACTCACTACGCGTGAGGGGCCAAGCTGAGGAAATCGGTGTGCCACTTCTTGAACACTGTCTAATGCCTCCCGCTGCACATCTACCGCCGTGGCTGTGGGAGCAGATAAACTGCGATGTACATACCTGTAGCGCCTCAGAATGCGGCGCTCGTCAAGGAAGAAGAAGTTGGCATTCGGCCGCGCGGCGGGTGCAGCGCGATAATAAAAAATCAGTTCGAAAAGTGAACGCTATCAGGGCTGGATCTTTCTCGTGTTAGCTCCGAGAGTTAATGGTGACCCGATAAAGAACAGACAGCCCCGATCATCCCGCATGGATCCCGCCGGCTCTGCCACCAATCCTACCGGTCCTGACGCCCAAGAAGACGCCAGACCTAGCGTTACTGCGGTCGCTGCGATCCAACATGTCAACCTGCCACCATTTTGGCCCAACAGCCCCAGCACATGGTTTCTGCAGGTCGACGCGCACTTCCGTCAACGGCAAATCACAGCCAACAGACCAGGTACTGGCATTTGGTGTCCTGCTTACCTCCGGACGTAGCCGACGACTTAGCTGATATTTTAGCGTCGCCGCACCCGAGCCATCCCTACGACACGTTGAAGGCAGCTATCGTTTCCCGTAAGTCTAAGTCGGAACACAGCAGACTCCAACAGCTCATCACGGCTACAGAGCTCGGTGACCGTCGCCCATCACAGCTCTTGCGACACATGCGCCAGCTCCTTGGCGGCCCCTCCACCCCTCAAGAGGAGAAGCTGTTGCGTGAGTTGTTCCTCCAGCGCTTACCGCAGAGCATGGTCCCGGTCCTCGTGGCTGCAGGAGATGTCCCAGTAGACACACTCGCTGGAATGTCTGACCGAGTGGCGGGCTACTCGCGGGCACATAGCCTCAACGCCGTTACCACACCGCCACCGGCCACCGCTGCAGAACCGACGCTCGCGAGCATCGAGAACCGTTTGGACGTCCTTGTCTGGCGCCTCGATGAATTTGTACCTGCGCATCGTCGACCGTCATCCAGGTTCCAGATACACAGTCGCTCCTCGACGCCCCCACGTACTCCGGAACTTCAGCCAACTGACGCGCCGCGGGACGTCTCATCCTCAACCGTGTGCTGGTACCACCGCCGATTCGGTGCCTCTGCTCGCAAGTGCACTCGCCCGTGCTCCTGGTCGGGAAATGCGACGACCGGCCACTGACGGCGGCAAGTGGTACTGGTCGAATGTCATGCCGCCTTTTCTATGTTTCTGATAAGATCACTGGCGCTTGCTTCCTAGTCGACACAGGAGCCCAGGTTAGCGTCATACCGGCCTCGTGTGCAGATCGCCGTCGTAACGAACAGACCTTCCCACTCCAAGCGGTGAACAATTCCGCCATTCGCACATAGGGCCAACGCTCTCTTACACTTGACCTTACGCTACGCCGTACGTTCCGCTGGATTTTCATCCTCGCTGACGTGTCGCAAGCTGTTCTTGGAGCTGACTTCCTCAGTTTTTTCAACCTTGCTGTGGACATGCATGCTCATCGCCTCATTTATCTCAACACCCGCCTCTCCATCAAGGTGTACTCTGTACATCCTCGCCAACGGGACTGCCAGCTCTCACACCTGCTTCGCCGTATGCAAAAATATTCGCCGACTTTCCCAGCATCACGAAGCCGCACACCAGAGAGTCACCGGTGAAGCATTCCATCACTCACCACATTGTGACCACTGGACCTCCCGTTTTTACACGACCCCGTCGACTATCTGCAGAACGCCTCGCCATCGCCTGCCGTGAGTTTAAGCACATGCTTGAACTCGGCATTGTGCGGCCTTCCTCAAGCAACCTTGATGACCTCTTTGTAGCAAGCTCATCCGGCCCTGAGCATGAAGCCCACCTGCGCACCATGTTCCACCGCCTGGATGATTACGGCCTCGTAATTAATCCCAATAAGTGCCTCTTCGGCGTCGCTACAATAGAGTTTCTAGGCCACCTTGTCACACCACAGGGTATCCAACCACTGGCCAACAAAGTGAAGGCTATTCAAGACTTTCCACCCCCGACTTCACTGAAGAGACTCCGACAATTTCTGGGTCTACTAAACTTCCATCGCCGCTTTCTTCCAAAGTGTGCCACATTCCTAAAACCCTTGACTGAGTGGACCGAGGACGCTGCATCTGCCTTCGGCACTGCGAAGAAGGCTCTGGCAGACGCCACCATGCTCATACATCGCGTCCCTGATGCCCCAATTCGTCTCATCACCGATGCATCAAGCGTGGCAGTTGGCGCCGTTCTCGAGCAGCACGTATCCGGTTGGCAGCCCCTTGGTTTTTTCTCGCAAAAACTGAAGCCACCGGAAGCAAAATACAGTACATTAGCCCGAGAACTCCTCGCGGTATACCTCGCCATGAAACATTTTCGCCATTTATTGGAGAGCCGGGACTTTTACGTCGATACAGACCACAAGCCCCTGACGTTTGCCTTCCATCGCAATCACGGCAATTACACTGCACGCGAGATCCGTCAACTATGCTTTATTTCCGAGTTCTCTGTGGATCTCAGACACGTACATGGGCCGGAAAATGCTGCTGCTGATGCACTATCCCGCATCGATGCCTTGTCGACCCAGCCACCACTAGACATAGAAGAGCTAGCAGCTGCCCAAAGCAACGATCCTGAGCTGCATCGTCTTCGTTCTTCATCGACGTCTCTGTCCTTCGCGGTGTGCCCGCTTCCGTTTTCTACCTCATTAATAACGTGCGAAACGTCTACTGGTGTCCCTCAGCCCTTCGTGCCTTCAGCTTTTCGTCGTGCAATTTTTGTTCAATTGCACAACATGAGCCATCCTGGTATTCGTGCGACCCAGAAGCTAGTCAAATCTCGTTTCCTTAGGCCAAGCATCAATGCTGATGTCCGACGGTGGGCGCGAACCTGCCTTGAGTGCCAGCGGGTTAAAGTTCACCGGCACACTCTCACGGCAACACCCCCCTTTCGGCCTCCAGACGCAAGGTTTTCTCACGTCCATCTCGACATCGTCGGCCCTCTGCCGTCATCGCAAGGAGCCTGTTACCTGCTATGTGTGGATCACTTCACCAGATGGCCGGAAGCGTTTCCCATTTCCGACATTACAGCACCAACAGTTGCTAAGGCTTTCACAAACGGCTGGGTGTCGCGCTTTGGATGCCCTTCTGTCGTCACCACTGATCGCGGTCGTCAATTTCAATCGGCCCTTTTCACCGCACTTGCCAATATCCGGGGCATTCGACACATCCACACAACTGCCTACCATCCTTCCGCCAATGGCATGGTCGAACGGCTTCATCGACAACTGAAAGCTGCCCTAACTGCTCACCAGCCAAGGGAACGTTGGCTCGACCACCTCCCCTTTGTACTTCTGGGCATCCGATCAGCATTGAAAGCGGATCTCGGCTGCTCATCAGCCGAACTAGTCTATGGCGTTTCCCTGCGTCTTCCAGGAGAATTCTTCGAACCATCATCGCCACCTTGCACTCAGGATGCCTCCACGTACATTCGAGAGCTGCGCACCACGTTTCGGGACCTTGCTCCTGTGATTCCTGCCGACCGACACCCCCAGTCTGTCTTCGTCAGCCAGGATCTGCATGACTGCAGTCACGTCTTCGTTCGGCGTGACCAAATACGGCCACCACTCACACCTGCCTATGATGGCCCATTCCGCGTACTCCATCGTACACCTAAGACGTTCACGCTGGACATCAGTGGCCGCGAAGACGTCGTGGCTGCTGATCGACTGAAACCTGCGTATATCGCCGCTCTCGCGTCCGCGGGGCTTCACTCTTCAGTCTGGATGCCCACATCCAAGCATGTTCACTGGGCAATTCCTATGGCCTTAGTTCTACGGGGGGGGGGAGCCCTGTAGCGCCTCAGAATGCGGCGCTCGTCAAGGAAGAAGTTGGCATTCGGCCGCGCGGCGGGTGCAGCGCGATAATAAAAAATCAGTTTGAAAACTGAACGCTGTCAGGGCTGGATCTTTCTCGTGTTAGCTCCGACATATCTTTCGTAGAAGTTACGAAACACGTGCCTATTGCACATATCCGTACATACTTCCTCGAACTACAGCACAAATACACGTGTCCAGAATTCTTTACAGATGCCTGAAAGTCCAATACTTCTGTGTTGCACGCAGCTGTTGGTTCACCCTTTTCCGATGCCGACTTTCTACGTCCAAGTACAAGCGTCTTCATAGCAGAGGCGTACGCTATGAACTGCCGCTATTTGCGGCAGTTGAACATATATAAAAATTAGAACCTGAAAGTGCAGTGGTGTACACCTATTCTTTAAACGTCATAAAAGCTCTGAAAAATCTGAAAAAAAAAACACAAAACCCCTGTCTTGTCTCTCTTTACTCACTCCTGTGCACGGTCTACGCACAGAAACAGCATCTCATAGTGTTCTGGATACCAGGGCACCGCGATATCCAAGGCAACGTGTTGGTGAACCAGCTAGCGGCATCCCCCCACGAAATAGTCGAAATACATCGATACCTATTCCTTCACTAGACCTCAAACTTTTCCTCGGAAGAAAGCTCAGGGCCTTTTGGCAGAGCACATGGGATAGACACACACAAAATAAGCTGCACGCTCTCAAGCCGCATCTTGGTAATTGGACGACAGTATCAACGTCAGGCCGCACAGAACACACACACTGTACACACTCACACCTTTTGTTCGGTGGCCATACACCTTTGTCTGAAAGATGCGGTGAAGCACTAACCGTGCTTCACATTTTAATCCGATATAAAGATTTAGACACGCTCAGAAAACAGCACTTTCCGTTGTCCTACCGAGAACAAATACCATTTCACCCATCAATGTTCATCGGTAGGGAACCGGGTTTTAAACATCAGTCACTATAAGCGTTTTCGGAAGAAGTTCATAGCTTTCACGTAATTTACCCAGGCATTCCGTAGCACGGCCTCCTAACAGAGGGTGCTGCTGCGATCGTAGCGCAGCTGAAACACTTTAAATAAAATGGCTCTGGAAGGTTTAATCATAGTTTGATGCCGGCTGAATTCGAAAACCCATTTAAGAGTTCACAGTAGTCAACGCAAATAGCATTTCTTGACAAAACACAGCGGCTGCAGCCGCAGGGCTTCTTGAGATGCTGAGCGAACGCGGTGGTGTGTTCGGTGTGCCACGTCATTGGCACCATCAGCACTGTAATTGATTGGTGAAATTGATTGGCTGCGCGCGTTGGTGAAACTGATTGCTTTCGCAATCAGTTTCACCAACGCACGCAGCCGGAACTAGTCACGGAGGCCACGGTTGGAGATACAGCAGTGCTGCGCAGCTCCGCCAAAGCTGCCGGCTATGACGTAATTCCTGTTATTAATGAGCACTAACAGACAATAATGCCAAGGAAAGTATACGAGATGTTATTTGTAACAAGTGGGATATAAGTGTGAAAAAAGTAAAGTGGACGAAAAGATACTTGCCGCCGGCAAGTTATCTTTTCGTCCAGGTTAAACCTTACTGTCCCAGCGTGGGTGCCGCCTGCGTCAACTTAGGGTTGATCCTCAGGACCCGAATAATGTTCATCATACCATACCATACTTTACCTTCTTCATATTTATGTCCCAATGACTACAAACAACATGTCCTATATTTTCCTTAGCATTACTGTCTGTTTGTTCTCATTAATATTGTGTCTAACGATGAAAAACGAGCCCTTAAAAGCCATCTTCTTTCCTTCAATCATAGCAAGGGTCTCGTTCTGACAGACTTGATTCCTTCAGGTACTATGCGAGGGATTATTGGTCAGCCGCCAGCTCGTAAAAATATCACGTGTTACGTGACGCCAAAAAAAGGCAGAAAAAGAGTGTTCCACACTCGCCGCCATGGCTGCAATCGGCGCTGACTAACACTCCCTGGTTTAAATGCACATATATACACCATAACGTGGACGGGGGGATGACCGCCGCCGTAGCTCAGTGGTAGAACGTCGGACGCGTTATTCGAAGGTCGCAGGTTCGGTCCCTACGGCGGCAAGATATCTTTTCGTCCACATTACTTTCTTCATATTTGTATCTCAATTATTAGAAATAACATCTCCTATACTTTCGTTGGCATTATTGTCTGTTAGTTCTCATTAATCGTAGTTCTGGTTAGTTTGTTTCCACGCCCACACTTTCGGCGCGTTCGCCTGGGCGGTGCAAGATGAACTTTTCTTTCGCGTATATTAAAGCTCCTGCTGCCACAACAGCGAAAAAATATTACGCCATCGTCGACACTAATGTTGGTCCTTGTTAACATCAAAGTATTATTACCGAATTCTAAAACCACTTCAGCTTCCCTTTAAAGAAAGCACCTGCCAAGTAGCCCTTAGACTCAAAACCGTTGACGAGTTATTCGTGCTCATGCCATATACCCGTAGTTTTATTATTACGACCACTCGCCATTCATTCTCACTACACACATTTCTCGTCACTCTCTTGATTTTAATACTTATACGTTTACCCGCCTTTTGCACGAAGAATTTTTAGGCCCGTTTACAGCCACTTACCACAATCATTGTTCACATCCTTCGTCCTATGACCTGGCGCTCTTTGGCCATCAAGTGGCCCTTGCGGCATGAAACGCCATATATCATCATCAACCTGTTGTTACGCTGATCGGTAATTGTTGAAGTCCCACCTCCTTTATAGCATTCCAAATGACCAGCCTAAAGGAGAATAAGTATTTAGGAAGGAATCTAATTAGGAAATCTATCTTTAATCATGAACCAACTCGCCCAAGCAGCCGTTTTGCAGAGAATAAGCAGCCGGTATCATTGCGGTACCTGACGGCGCCGAGCTCAGCTATTTGCTAGAGGACGTGGCTTGTGGACGCCATCAGCTACGACAGCGCGGCAGCGCTGCCGCTGGAGTTCATCGTCAAGGCCACGCAGAGGGAAGCGTAGCTCAACCCGTCCAGTGCGCTACAATCGCCAGCCGACGAGTTGAGGAGGAAAACCAGTGCTGAGAAGGAGGGTAGCATTCTAATTGCTCGTAATGGTCTTGAAAGCAGTGGCGTCGCTTAATTTATGGTGCGAATGATTTTATAACACTGCAGCCGAAACGCTGACAAAATTTCGAACAGATGTTTCAGGAAAATAGTGCTCGTGCGGACACCTATGAGCAAAACCAAAGTACAATATTTGTATGACTATGCTTGTGGAATCTCATTCCTAACAGCTTCAACATGTTTTCAACATCTTTAGCTATTACAACGACAACTCAATTTCGTTACTTTACTAAGTCGCAAGCAGTAGTCGTGTTGCTGCAGGCGCCATGTACTATGCCGAGCACAATCTATTTTCGTCGGTAACCTCACCCACACACGAAGAACTGGAGTGGAATGATAATATCTAAGATTTGCAGCGGTCTACATAATTAAAAAAATAAGAACATAGCGGGAAATTGACTTTCGCTGCACGTTACAAATGACACATCGCAGTGAATACACACAAGAAAAATGCGATTAGGGTGCAAAAATACACAGATCGAAGAAAGAGCTGCTTCGCTCAAATAAATGCTAATAAAAAGTTGCATACAAATAGCAGCACAAGCAAAGGTACAGCGCGCCAAGATATATACTCTGTGACGTAAGCGCTTGTTCGATTACATCGGGCATCTGTGCAGGGGGTGCGATAGCTGTAAGAGTTCAATTTGCAGGAAAGTAAATATCACTGCTTTTGAAACTTAACTGAGCGCGATTGTTCAGATCGCTGACATATGAACGTGGCAAGGTGGTTCGCAAAATGTAGCCTCGCTAATCGATGACTAATGCTTGCAGAAATCAGTTATAGGAATTTCCGTTAAAGGTAAACTTTGAAGCATGGAAACACGAGAAATGGAACCGAGCGTATTTCTTTAGTTTCTAAACGACATGATAATAACTCATGTTGTTAAATCCGAATACTTGGGCGTCAGAATTGATAACAGATTGACTTCGTGAGATCATATTTCCCTTACGTGTCCTGCAGCATTTCGCAAATTATGGTTTTTGAAAAGAAAATTTAGAAAAGCACCGGCAAATACAAAAAAAATTATAATATAACGCATTCGTGAGTTCGAAACTCGAGTATGCGGCGGTTGTATGGTATCCTCACACCAAAAAAACCGTTGTGCATTTGGAGAGTGTACAAAGGACGGCTGTTAGATTTATCCTTGGAAATCATATAATAGCGGATTTGCTGTAATTACTAATGCTTAGTAATAAAATCAATTCACTTGAACATAGGCGTGAAGTTATTCGTCTGCAGTTGTTACATGGCACCATAAAACGTGCAATCGGGCTTCAATTGCCCCACGATGTAACACCTATAAATACATGATCACCTAGACATAGACACAACTTTTTTCTTGCGCCAAGACTAACTCTCACCTGAACAGCTTTGGTCCGTGCACTATACCAGAATGGAATTCCCTACCTCTCCTATTATACAATCAAGGAGCTTTGCAACATAGTTGGAAAACCATTTTTCCAGAAATGCTGCACAAATCTTATGCAGGGGCTGAAACTAATTTCTCGCTTTCATGGGAACATTTTTATGTTTAGTGCCCTATTGTTGTTTGTAAAGCGTTTTTCATCAGAGTGCTGTTTGATCTGTGTGTTTCATCTCTCTTCTTCATTGTGTTTTGTTTGCAAAGGCAAAATATTCTTACGCTTTAGTTTCCTACTATTATTTGCACAGAGTTTTCCACCATTTCTCCTACTGTGCGAACCACGCACTTTGTTGTGTTGCATCATTGTTTATATTTTCTTCCTTTTGGTGTCATTAGTTTGTCATTGTATTGCTCTTTCTGCATGGGCCAGCATGTTGCCCTGAGGCAAGGCTAAATAAATAAATTGTGGCGAAGCAATTGGTACTGTTTAACGGTTGCGCTCTCTAGCGGCTCCTAGTGGGTCGTCCTCTTCTAAACGCCCCTCACGCTCGGAGCCCGTGCTTTTGCCTTGACAGTCGCCATAGCTCATTGTCGCCGAGTGCTGTCCAATAAACAGCTTAACAAATTGGTGGAGGTGCTGGGTATCGATCCCCGTACCTCTCGCCACTGGCGACAATGGCGCCCAACCACCACTGCGGCAACGTCCATATCGCGTGTCTCCCACAGAACGTCAGGTAATTAATGAGCAAGTCGACGATATGCTTCGACGCGACGTTATTGGACCCTCGGACAGCCCATGGGCGTCTCCTGTTGTTCTCGTTGCCAAGAAGGACGGTTCTGTGCGGTTCTGTGTGGACTACCGAAGGCTCAACAAGATCACTCGGAAGGATGTTTGTCCACTGCCGCGAATCGACGACGCGATTGACAGCCTCCAAGGAGCAGAATACTTTTCATCTCTCGATTTGCGCTCGGGGTACTGGCAAGTACCCATGGCTGATGATGCTCGACCAAAGACTGCCTTTGTCACGCCCGACGGCTTGTACGAGTTCAACGTCATGCCGTTTGGTCTGTGCAATTCGCCCGCGACCTTCGAGCGCATGATGGACACCGTTCGGCGCAACTTGAAATGGCACACGTGCTTGTGTTACCTGGACGACGTCGTCGTTTTCGCTCCGGACTTCTCCACGCATCTTCAACGTCTGCGGCATGTTCTGACGCGTTTGAGCAACGCCGGCCTCCAACTGAATCATAAGAAGTGCCGATTTGCAGCACGGCAGCTGACAATCCTAGGCTACGTCGTGTCCAAGGACGGAATCCTTCCCGATCCGGCCAAGCTTCGGGCCGTGGCCGAATTTCCCAAACCTGCGTCCGTCAAAGCACTGCGCAGTTTCGTCGGACTGTGCTCATATTTTCGACGATTCATACGCAACTTTGCCACCATCATATCGCCGCTGACGAAGCTCCTTGGGAGTAACGGGCCCCTACATTCGTGGTCGTCCGAATGCGACGACGCGTTCGCCAAGCTCCGTCGTTTATTGACGTCTCCTCCCATACTACGTCACTACGACCCTACGGCCCCAACGGAGGTACACACGGACGCGAGCGGTGTAGGGCTCGGCGCTGTTCTTGCGCAGCGCAAACCAGGGTTCCCCGAATATGTCGTAGCATAGGCAAGTCGTACGCTTACTAGAGCCGAGACCAATTACACCTTCACGGAAAAAGAGTGCCTGGCGATCATCTGGGCTCTTACAAAATTTCGACCTTATTTGTATGGTCGCCCATTTGATGTAGTCACCGATCATCATGCACTATGCTGGCTGTCGTCATTGAAGGATCCCTCAGGCCGTCTCGCCCGCTGGGCACTTCGCCTGCAAGACTACGACATCCGCGTGCTGTACCGCAACGGACGCCAGCATGATGACGCCGACACCCTCTCGCGCTCCCCCTTGCCTGACGACAATGCCTCCTGCTCAGTATCTCACATTGCTGTTTCTTCTATCGATGCTCACACCATCACTACCGAGCAGCGCAAGGATAAATGGATCGCCTCGCTGATAGACTTGCTCACTGATCCGTCGGCAACACCAACCACTCGCGCGTTGCGTCGTCAAGCCCACCATTTCGCAGTTCGTGACGACCTACTGCACCGACGCAATTACAACGCCGACGGCCGCCAGTGGCTACTTGTAATACCTCGAAGTCTCCGTGCTGAAATATGCGAGTCATTCCACTCTGATCCGCAATGCGCGCACTCTGGGGTATCCAAAACTTACCAGCGCATTCGACAACGATACTGCTGGCGAGGGATGTACCGCTACGTGCAGAAATTCGTCCGCTCCTGCCTCGATTGCCAACGCCGAAAACCTTCAACGCACGTGTCACCAGTCGGTCTACAACCATTACCTTGCCCTAACCGTCCGTTTGGGCGCGTGGGCATCGATTTGTATGGACCACTTCCTCTGACGTCGGCTGGTAACCGTTGGGCCATCGTCGCTGTCGACCATCTAACGCGATACGCCGAAACCGCCGCCCTCCCAGCGGCTACAGCGCGCGATGTTGCCTCCTTCCTGCTACACCGATTCATGCTGCGTCACGGTCCACCCCAGGAGCTTCTCAGCGATCGAGGCCGTGTCTTCCTGTCGGAGGTCGTTGAAGCCATTCTCAAGGAGTGCCATGCTGTACACCGCAAAACTACTGCTTACCACCCGCAGACGAATGGCCTAACCGAACGCTTTAACCGCACGCTCGGCGACATGCTCTCAATGTACGTCGCCGCCGATCACACAAATTGGGATGCCATTCTGCCCTTCGTCACCTACGCCTATAATACCGCCCCTCAAAGCACTACCGGTTTTTCACCCTTCTTCCTGTTGTACGGAAGGCACCCGTCGCACACTATTGACACGATACTACCCTACAAGCCGGATTCATCTGATTGTGCGCCAATTTCTGACACAGCCAGGCTTGCTGAAGAGTGTCGCGAGCTTGCAAAGTCATTTACAACGCACGAACAAGAGCGGCAGAAGAGCCTTCGCGGTGGCACCACCACTTCCGAGTCCACGTTCCTCCCCGGAGCACTCGTATGGCTCTCGGTCCCTACAACTGCAACTGGTCTCTCGTCAAAACTACTGCCAAAATACGAAGGCCCCTACCGGGTCGTCGAGCGAACATCCCCGGTCAACTACCTGATCGAGCCCATCGAACCAGCTTCGGACATGCGCCGTCGAGGGCGCGACATAGTCAACGTGGAGCGCCTCAAGGCCTACTATGACCCACTCATAGTGACGAGCTGTTAGGTCGCCGGACGGCTCCCCTTTTCGTACCCGGGGTAATTGTGGCGAAGCAATTGGTACTGTTTAACGGTTGCGCTCTCCAGCGGCTCCTAGTGGGTCGTCCTCTTCTAACGCCCCTCACGCTCGGAGCCCGTGCTTTTGCCTTGACAGTCGCCATGGCTCATTGTCGCCGAGTGCTGTCCAATAAACAGCTTAACAAAACAAATAAGTAAAAGCATTCTTGCATTCTTCCAAATTCCTGACGAAGCACCACGCAGGAGCAGCTGCTATAATGACGCTGTAGCGGCATCAAAACTGCCGGCAACGATGGCGCACGCATTGGTGCACTCAACATAGTATGGTTGCTACGAGCAAGCGTCATGGCACCAGCGAAAGTAAACAGCAAAAAATCTAGTTTACGCAATGTTTGCGAGGCCCAGACGTCTTTGTCGAGACGGTGCGAGCGCCACCACGTGAATCTGGACTATGAATAATACAGCGCGCACCTCTTCGCCGGCCCTCTCTGGGGGTCTCTGGCGGAAAGATCGAAGGAAGTATGTTCTTCTGATTTCATTATTGCGATAACTATTATATGGACAGTCTCGACAGGTTTTTCCCGTCGCCGTTGCAGTCGCCGTCATGTCCTTCCGGCATGAAGTCCAAATTGATAATATTCTCCCGCGTATTGTATGGTCTACCGCGGGTAAAAGCGCGCGAGCGGGGGCGGCAAATGCGGCCGAAGCAGAGATCAAACGAGCCGGCCATTTCCGTCGCTCGGAGGGTGCATGCGATAACATCAGCCCGCTCGGGAGGCCTGCCATCGAAGAAGACAGGAAACGCCCCACCCGTCTTTAACGACCATGAAAAGACACGACGCGCGGGGCGGGGGGGGGAGAAGTGTTGTCACGCGAGCAGTCACTTTCAACTTTGAATCTAAGGGCGTGGTCGCCATCGCTGGCGCGCGCGCTATCTGGAAAGCTATCACAGCGGGTGGCTCGTATACCCTTCTGCGTGCTGCGCTCTCAATGCGAAGTGACTCTGCGAATAGCATTTCTCCCTGGAGCGGCCGTATTCTCTTACACCAGCGTTTACTAGTTACGCGAGATCGGATACGAAACAGTTAGCTGCCAGCCTCACTTCGTATAACACTACAATTTGTTGCTATCGCATTGATTGCTTCGCCCTTGCGGTGAAACTGTGACTTTTTTCAGCTGAATAGCGGCAGTTGCAACAGCTTCAGAAGCTGAGTACAGCGAACGTTTCCAGTTTAGCAGGATGATGATACCATTACAGCATCTTGTATGCTAGAGTGCACGACGCGTTCTTTTATGAATCAGAAATAGATATGCTTATACACGATGATCACGATAGAGAGACAGGATACTGATAATGTATCGAAGATAGCACCTAATAGACATGTACTTTAGATTTACTGCCCAGCACTGGCCTCGTGACGCAGAGTAGACCTATTAAGGGAACCTTTTGAAGCTCACAGATTTCGGCGTCATTCCCCGAAAACCCGCAGTGTACAGAAATGCGGCTCTCGAAGGTGCACCGGTCGCGTGCGTAATGGTATGTGCCATTTTCCCAAATTGGTGCTCTCTAAATCGTGGGCTTATCGGCGATCAGTCTTATCTTATATGGCAATCTGATCGTTTATTGAGGTGACGTCACTTCACGTTGCCACATGCCATTGTTTCGTACATATGACCGCATGACTGTCGTAGTTGCCTGTAGCAGCTGAAGTGTTGCGCTGCTTTGCACGTGATGTATGTCCGCTTCCCCGGCATGCAGGCAGTTGGAAAGATCATTGTGCAATGCGAAAGAAAGAAAGAAAGCGCGAAGTAGGTTAGGCTTCTCTTGTGCCCATTTTCCCGATAGGGCAAGGGGCTCCTGAATTTCTTCTTGCCTCCGCTATCTGAAATTAAAATAAAATGATTGATAGGTACATTAACTGATTGACGTATTGGTTGATTGATTCAAAATAATGCGATGCAAATTCTATTCACATTGAGTTTTAACGGTTGCACTGTTATAACAGTACACAGCAGAGCGCGAATTGATACGGGGCAAAGACCACCGCACACAGGCAGCGCAGGACGATCGCTAGTCTACCAATAACCGCTGTTCCTGTTGGCTTACTGTCAAGTGGGGTTAGAGGACGCCTTACATATAATCTACAAATATGTCCGAGTTTATCACTATTTTTAACATGAAAGTTTTTATGCCGGGGTCCACCAAAACTTTCATGACGTATTCCGTCACGGAAGTACGTCAGCGAAATGAACGCCATCACATGAGAAAAAAACTATTAAAAAAAGTTCCGCTGACGGGAATTGAACCCATGACCTCTCTGTCCGCGACGATGGCTGGTGGGCGTTTAGCCCACTGAGCTACCGCTAAACACTTTACGGTGGCTACATGAACGCGCCTTATATCTTTCCCACTTTCCTTTCACAGTGCTCTTGGATCGATGGATGGATGGATACTATGAGCGTCCCCTTTATAACGGGGCGGTGACATCTGTGCCACTAGGCTCGAGAAAACAAACAAAAAAATGTTGCAGTGGCTTAGCTTGACTATGCCAGGATAACGTAGCGTTATCAAAGGTTCAGCTGATTGTTCGTAGCTTTCCTGATTGTGTAGAGTTAACTTGATTATCATGCTTACTGCCGATGCAATGACACACACACAGCTAACGTATTATGTGGCACATGTATATTTATTTTCCAGGCAACTACTTCGGGATCCGATGAGTTAAGCTTCTCCGCTCTTCTGCGCCGTTGAGCAGCATTTGCGCTCTCCTTCTCCATGGCTGTACCACACTGACAAACGCCAGTCAGAGGCACTATCACGCGGCTCCAGCCCAGTGTCAGACGGCTACTGCACAGCGAAGGCGAGTAGCTGCGCGCGCGCCGGCGCCAGTACGTCTGTCACGGCTACGACGTCACTCACCTGGAAAGCGCAGACCAGCGGCGGCAAGTCGCGCGCGCTGCGGCGACGGAGTGGGCGGGAGGTGCCGGCTCCGTTGCGCCGGCTGTGTGACATCACTGATCCTCGCGCATGCGCAGCACGGCTCTTGAGGAGGCACGCGAACCTGGCTCGGCTAGGCTAGTGTAGCTAACGCTACAAAAAAAAAAACGCACCGTTGCAATGACCGTCAGATTTGGCGCGTTTCCATTACAAGTTTATTTCGTCAACGCTTTAACACACCGTGAGGTGGCGGCTTTAGCTCAAGCCTCGCTCATATCATCCATCCAGATCGACAAATAGCTCTCCGACGCTCGCCTGGCTGTCGCACCGTGGTCCCCGCTTGCCGTGTGAGAAGTAGCGGCCAGGCTCGAGTGAAGACTGACGCGCGTGTCGTTTCTCTGCGCATTTCACGACGCTTTGAAGGAGTGCTTATCTTGCATTAGTGTTTATTATGTGCTTTTTGATGCCATCTTTGCGCGGGATTCACCCCATATGCGGTGTCCACGTATATGTTAAGAACTTCAGCTACCGCAATGGTTAAATCATGATCATGGCCGTTTGTCGTCGGTACGGAGATGTGCGACTATGCATCAACGTGAGTGCGATGCGTCCACATCAAGCTATGCTTGCTATATCTGCCCAACAAAAATGTACGTTGCACAAGCTGTCATGTACTAATGCACTATAAACAAGAAACTACTTCTGTGACGACACGTTTCACTTTTGTGTTATACCGATACCTATGAAGGAGGGATCAGTCAACTTTTTTTTCTCGGTGCAGGGCCCAGCTGGGCCACGAGGAGAGCGAGGCAGAGATGGACCTCCAGGACCACCGGTAAGTCGTCGCCTTCCCGGTCGACCTTATGAATTTGCACTGAGAGGGCTCTAGAGAAGCTCAACGAATGTCGTATGAGAACCACTAGTTGCACGTACTTTAAGGCGGCCGTCTTCCGGTGACCTTGAATCTTTTTTGGAAGGTATTTCCTAAGGAGATCACGATTGGATTAAGAACCACTAGTCTCTGTACAAGAATATGTATACATAGGTAAAAGGCAAATAGCAGAGCCTTCTCCCGAAAAGGACATTCACCGAATAAAGATGGGCTGGAACGTACACGGCACGCACTGGCACACTCTGACAGGCAATTTGCCGCTGCTATTAAAACGATTGGTCTACCATCACTGCATGCCGCCAGCTTTAACGCACGGAGCTGGAAAATGGATGATACAAAGGAAAGAGGAGAAAAAAGCTGAGGGTCACGCAGCGTACAATTCAACGGATAGGCGATTGGGAAAGGTCTTGGGACAAGCAGGGTCTAGGCGACATCACGCGAGAGTAATGGACCTGGGCCGGCAACGTAATGCGTAGGACAGAAAACCGATGGTCTGTTATGAAAATGTTTATTATAAAGCGGACAGGTCGGCATGGAAAGCGGGTTCTTAGCCTCACGAGGGTAGGGGAGGGTGGTCTGTTCGAGCAACAAAATGGCTGCCTGGAAAACGTATTGGACGAAGACAGACGGAAATAGGGAAGTTCGCTATGGGCTAAATTGGCGATCCTCGGGAGAGGTCTTCTTCCTGCAGTAGCCTGAAAAATTATTGAATAAATGGCGCTCACAGCTATTTTCTAATCCAATGGTAAAATACGTTGCACTTTTTCCACTTTTAACCATGCGTCCTGGAGCAGGCGCGCACACGCGAATTTGAGCCCTGGCTGGTGAGAGGTCGCCGAACGAGGAATGAAATTGGAGGTGGCGTTTCGATAAGGTGATTTGTCGTCTTCAGTGAAGCGGCGTCTACCTTGGCGAACAAAGGTCTCCTTGTCCAAACGCGGACTCCATCGATAGCCTTTCTTTCGAGGCTTCTCATGTCTTCAAGCATGAGTCTTTTTTACAAACTTGTGCCTCTGTAACAGGTAGTAGGTGTTGATGTTTTAATTTCCCTACAGCCTCCTAAAAAGATGGGACGCTGGTTCATATTCACGCCATATTTTGTTTACGCTAGTTGGTATGAAGAAATAAGGAAATGACCACGATAAGGAAAAGACGCCACGCCTAATTGTCGCAATATCTAGGAACATTCTTCTTGCACACTTTGGCCCACTCGTTTATGTTGCGTGGCGCGTCCATTGAAGCTTGTGGATGGTTCATCGTAGGAAGAACAGCACGGAGAACTGACCATACAAAGCAGCGTGTGTGTGAAATGTCTAGCCCTTTAATAATGTTGTCCTACGGCATTTATTGCAATTCGTGTACTCACTGACGTAACAGCATAATCAAATTCGCCAATGCCATAAGAAATCAATTATTTCTCCGCCTGAGCCCAGTAATCGTTCGCCTAAGGCATCGTCTTAGAATTGCGCAATCTTGCTAAGGTTTAGAGCGGCAAGAGTGAGTAGACATTCGCGCCTTAGTTCGGTTTGCATGCAACAGCCCTGCTATGGGTGCTTATCTCTCGCGGCAAGTGAATGAAGCAGGGCGGTTGGAAGAAACGCCTTCGCTTAAGGTGTCGTTTCAAGACTATTTGATTCCAAAAAAAACAACAACCATAGGTGGAAAGGAAATGTCGGACGGGCTATGCCAACGAAGAAAGAACACAGGCGTTACGGCACAGCGCAGAGGATGCACTGTAGATGGGTCGCCTTTGCGTGAGGCACTACGGTGACGGCCGGTTTCTCTCAACTGGATGACCTCCTCACGACCTCTGCACTCATGCTGCTTTTAACTCTCTGAACAGCATCATTGAAAGTTTCACAGCTGGGTGATAAGAACGAGAACGAGGTCCCAGTCACCATTCCCGATTTTTATTAAATTTACTTTAGGCCTAGGAATTGGAACCGCAACAATGGTTTCGAAGCCATTTCTGCGAAAAAAAAGTTTTGTTTGCCTTAAAAAAATATAAATTTTGGCCGCAAAAGCACTTTCCCGGCATTTCGCGATTCCTGTACTTTCAGCGCACCTAGGCAAAAAATGGTGCACTTCTTGGTCACAATATTTATTCCCGTCAATAAACACCTGAAATAAAATCTTACGACTCCATTATTTTCCTTACCTGTCGAAGCACTGTTGAGAAAAAAAATCACAAACATGGAGAGCAGCACAATATACCTGGACATCAGGAATGTATTGCTCCAAGCAAGTGAAACTTATGATAATAAAACTCGGTAGAAGTTAGCCTTCATATTTTCGTTTTTTTTAAATAATTCTCGCGGCTTTATCGCCCTCTCTTCAACTTAATAATTGTGATGAAGTGGTTTAACGAAAACGCCGAAATTCGAAAATAGTTTTCTCATAAATGTCATTTTTATAAATTCCTCTAATTAAACATCATCTACCAGAATGGTAGATGACGTCAAGGACGTCATCTACCAATTGGCGTAAGAAAGCGTTGCATTATTTTGGTTGCTAACAACTTGCAATGCGTTACATGTGAGCAAGTCAGAATAGCGGCCGCGCTATTAGTTATGTGCTGAATATCGGATATATGGTGTTCAAAATAATTGTGCGCGACATATTCACAAGGCAGCAGCTCCACAACAACAAATGCGCAGGCAGGAATAAAGTTCTTTCCAATGGACGGCGCAGCAAGCTTTGTCTAGCGAAGATGCTGCTTGACAAACACGCAGCAGCGGCCGCACGATGCCGCGGGCGCTCACATTACATGAATGCCGCTTCGACTGCGGACGAGCTCCGCTTGCGCGTGAGAACTAGTACTACGCTTAGAGGACGGATGAGATAAGGAATGCATTACTATGAAAGGCGCAGGCAGTTAAGTGCCAAAAAGGGCCATATTATGCCGTTTTTTTTTAAACAATACACATTTTTTGTATAAAGATGCTATAGCAGTTAGCCCCTGTCGTCTTCGCAAACGAACCGTACGCCGAGGCTGAAACACTTTGCCGCACCTAAAGTAATATTAAAATGAGTAATTAAAAAAATCGTAAATTAGCTTTTATTTATTTGTTTGAGGGCCGTTATTTATATCGATGAGTTGTTCGTCATGAATCAAAAGCAAGGAATTAGTATAGGGTCATGTATCGCGCCCATACTCAGTGAAATTTTATTGGTCAGTGTTGACCGTAAGGTTTCCTCGTGTATTGCCCATTCTTGTGTTTGAAAAGTTTTCCGTTTTGTTGACAATTTTCTGGTGTGCCTAGACTGTGACCCAGGCTTGTTTGAGGAACCCGCGTCTAGTCTAGAAGATATTTTCAGATCTTGTGCAAATCCCCTCAAATCAACCTGTGAAATGTCTTCTGAAAATTCGATTAGGTATCTGGGCCTACGTTTGAAATCGAGTTCAGAGGGTGTCTGTTGGAGTTTTGAACCGCGTAGCAAGAAACCCATTTTGTCGTTTCACAGCTCCCATTCAAAGTTGATAAAAAGAGGAAACGCCAAGTTGTGCATGTCGAACGCGCTCCGAAAGTTGTGCGTGTGCCGTAAGGGTGACAGTTTTCAAGGCCAGCTAACTAGATTGTTAGGAGCTGGTTACACGCACTACGTGCTAGCTTCGGTAGCACAAAAGCTTTTAAAAGAAATGATTGTTTGTAAACCCCCGGCACGTGCAAGTGATACTAATGTTAGACATGCACAAGGTCAAAAACTCACTGTTTTACCTTACTTGCATAAAGTATGACGCAATTTAAAGCGGATTGGTCAGCGAGCTAATGTTAGAGTCGTTTAGAGTGCGCCTAATAAGTTGTCAAAATTGTGTAACCGCGTCAACAGCACCCCCAA
This sequence comes from Rhipicephalus sanguineus, assembly GCF_013339695.2. Lineage (NCBI taxonomy): Eukaryota > Metazoa > Arthropoda > Arachnida > Ixodida > Ixodidae > Rhipicephalus > Rhipicephalus sanguineus. The sequence continues at coordinate 204,892,910 of NC_051180.1, forward strand.
TGACAGTATCGCCTGTAGTAAACAACACAAGTCACCTTTCGTGTCATGTATCAGGAACGTCGTTACCGCATTCCCTTTTCATGCGGCAGATTCTACATCGGCCAGACTGGCCGATGCTTAAACGATAGACTTCGCGAGCACAACAACAACGTGACCAGTTCCGTTAGTGGCCATGTAGGCGGTGCTTATGTTATTTTCACAGCTGCCAATAAGCTAGGTAAGATTTATGCCGCTGTGCATAGCTAGAATGAGCGAGTAAAATACAAGAAGCGGGCCAATATTTGTTTCGTAAAACACATCAACAAATTCACTGATTGCCCTATACAAGTGTGGCGTATAGGTCCCTTTCAGCTGCGGCCGCTTCTACGTAGGGCAGACGGGCCGATGCATTGACCAGAGATTGTTGGAACATACGAGATCGCTAACCGGAGGCTCACCTTCTCATCTATCTTTACATTGTCGAGAGTGTAAGCGCACGCCAAAATTAGATGAATGCGCAGTTCTCTACCGGCATAGGAATGAAGAAAGGTGCCTGATGATTGAGGCATGGCATATCGAGGATAGTCTCAACGCATGCGTGATCCAGCCGTCGATTAACTAGCATAACGATGAAATCGAATTCCTTAACAGTTATTTCTCACCTAGACCCTCACGCATTGCGGATTGATAGGTTCGCCTATTGCATGGGCATGCGCAGATAAGTTTTCGTGCGTTCGTTCTTTTCGCCGTTGTGCGTCTCTTCAGTTGTGAGTCGGCGTTTGTGGTGTCGCGAGTTCTTTCTTGCGTCCGTGTTTGCACGCCTTGTCTATTTAGAATGATTACTTACAAACTAGCTCAGGTCTCTGTTATTCAAGGATGCCTTATTTTGTGCTGACGCCTGTTTTATGCACAAAGGGGCTTTGCGTAGATAGAACCAGCGTCCACATTACATAGAGTGAAAAGACTTCTGAAAAAGCGCCCGCAGAAGCAGCGGATATGTTGTCTATGAAACCCGTCTCCCACAGATATTCCATCACATGACCTTCGAGACATTGAACCGAACCGTCATTCGGCGGCGACCAACGAATGTTGTTGATATCCGTGCTGAGATCTGTACAACTGTTGTAATTCTCGTCTGTCACTAAACGGTATACCGTCTCGAGCGTACGCATGAAAGCAGGGTCTGAAAGCTCAACACGTTCGAACCCTTCTTCAGACCTTTTTCATTGCGTGGCTGGCAGGTGCTGCTTCAGTTTCTCATGGAGCTGAATCCAGGTGGTTGTGCACCGTTTAGCAGCGTTGGCTATCGTGGAAAATTTGAAAATTTGACCACGCATGTACGAAAATTTTAGTACTCGTTAAAAATATGACACGGGGAAATGAGCGAGGCGGGAAGAGGGGGCACTTCTCTTGCTTTTACAGGTGTATATTTTATCACGATTCGCTACATCTGTCCTTCCAAGCTTTATTGTATTGCCTGTGCTGCTTTTTATATATTGCAGGGAATACGAGGAATCGACGGTCTCCCAGGGCCACCAGGATCACCGGTAAACTGTTCCTTTCTCAGCATGAACACAGCATTCGGTATGTTGTAATAATACGTTCGTGGTACTTGCGTTGTTGCTATTTCGGGCGCTATTTTACATTTGCCTTACACCTCGCATATCTCTAAAGAAGAGCAACGGAGAACTTCCGCAATGTATACAGAATAGCCCATCCCAACTCGATTCTAATGATGGCTCTTGTCAGTTAACTGTGTGGTGCTTATTCCTGTAATCTGGTCTGCAGTAACTCGAGGGAAAGGCAAAGCAAGCAGTGTATGCTTTTTTCATCCACATTCTCTACTTCGCAATATGGCACTTCTTACCGAGCGATAACCAAGGTGAGAGCAACACAGAGTTGCAGTATTCCTGTCATCATAATTTCAGCAAGATGTATGCCTTCTATATATGCACAACATTGTGTGCCAGTGCCATACATCAAATCACCCTTGTAAGAATACACACTATCCATAAGCGCTCTTGTACCCATGTTTCTGCAGCCAATTTCCCCTGAGGTTTATTGATTTGATCTATTAATTGACGTTGTAGAAAAAGAATAAACGCCGACCACGATAAGAACACTTTAAAGCAAACAAGATGTTTCGGCTCCCGCACGGGAGCCTTGTTCACATTGAAGTGTGAAAGATAGGTACGTTTCAATACGTGCCGCAAGCATCATGCTTACACGTGAGAAACGTTTCCGTCGTTACGCTTGAGGGTGCGCTTTGTCGTCTGTATTATCAATGATTCCAGATAAAGAGGCGAAAACATTTTTTTTCTTTTTCAATGGTGCTGGCGTTGTCTCATCGATTACGTGGCCAGTCGTTCCTGCGTGTTCAGCCAATGCATTAGATGCCAAGGTACATGTAAACTGGTAGCGAAACTTCCATAGAAGCCAATGTGTCAAGTAGTGGGAGGCTCACTGCCACCGTCACCATCTACTTATCGCGGGGACAACTTACAGAAAGCAACAAATAAAAAATATATGACGTTACAACTGGAAGCTGTAGGGACGTCGCGCTTTTGCACTGCATGGCGCGATATCAATTTTTTTTTATTTGCTGACCTTTGACATGCTTTCCATAACTACGCGATTTTATCGGGTCTTTATAGCTCGCCGATTGCGTGTGCCAGAGGAAAGGAAGATCAACAAGAAAGACTGGGGAAGCAAGCATCTTTTATTAGCAAAATAGTGTACTTGCAATGCACACGAAAATACTTTGCAGCTGAAGAAATTATGGTACAATGGCTCACGAGAACAATAGCAGAATAGTTCGAAAACTCACCTTGCGCAATCGACAAAACACTGGAGCGGGCCTTAAAATTATCGCTTTGGAAAGCTTACAGTACAGCGTTTCATCGTTTAGCATGCCGCATGAATCGTCAAGAAAGGTGAGGGCACGTCGGCCATTCGCCAGCGAAAGCATTCTGCAGTCCCACGTTCGCTGAACTAATTCAGCTTCTTGGAAGTTTCACGCCGGTAAATAACACATAAGAAAACAAATGAACTACGGCAGATACGCACGAAACCACCGCGCAAAAAGTGAGCGATGCCTCGTTGACCTGACACAAGCCCACATAGCAGAGGGCCCCCATTTATGACGCTAGACCGAAAAACGAGGCAATCGGCTATATAGCCAAGTGTCAAATAAATCGTAAAGTAAATGAGAAGCGGCTTGGGCTAGTTGGTATGTCATGAGGAAATGTATAGCGCGAACGGGGTACTTGGACAGACAGAAAAAACGAGGACGGGCGCTGTCACATGTTCCTATTTTGCATTTTGTGCCATATATAAATGTTTGTTTCTGCTTAATAAAATCAGTTGGAAGTTAGCGCCCGTCCTCGTTTTTTCTGTCTGTCCAAGTACCCCGTTCGCGCTATACATTTCGTCGTAAAGTAAAGTGCTAGTTTACTCTGGCATATACAAAGTTAGGAGTATTCGAAAAAAAATTCCGTTCCGTTTTTGGTTTTGGTTATTTGTCCCTTCCTCACCTAGTCGCGCTTCAATTGTACGGCGGGCGTTGATGTCTGTGAGAATAAGTTCTCAACGACTTTTCGTTTTCGCGACCGATATAATTTGACCTCTATAGATGCAGCGTTCATTTTCTTGGCGTCGTAACGGTGTTGTTTCACTCTCTGCTCGAAATTTTCCCTCTCGCCCACGTAAACATGATCGCATCCGGCGCAAAGAATGCTGCGTAGCACTCCGGGATACGTTTCTTTTGCCAATTTTAACACGAAAGTGTGTTATGCCTGGGTCTACCAAGACTTTAGTGACGGCTTTCCGTCACGGATATGACGTTAATAAAATGGAAGCTAAAGCATGACAAAGAAAATTACACCATCTCCCGCTGAAAGGGAACCATGTGTGGATGAAAAGCAGCGGGGAGATCGTTCGCTTGAGCGGGAGATGGTGAAATTTTAAATGCGAAGTATTTCTTAGCGAACCTCAGGCACTTTGGCCGTTTCTATCTACGGATCTATCAATCCATCTAGCCGCCTAGGTCTGGGTGCTCTCCTGATCGTCTCCATAACTTGTAATGTACCAAAATTGGCATAGTAGGGGATCAGTGTATGACCAACACGATTCACTCGTCATAGCGTGAATAACGCAAAATACCTGTCGCAAGGAAAGTGATAATAATACTAATAGTTGGGGTTTAATGTCCCAAACCGCGATATGATTAGGACATACGCCGTAGCGATGGGCTCCTCCAGTTATGACCATCTTGTATTCTTTAACGTGTACCGAGATCGCATTAGCATATAGCATATTGCCTCCATCGAAATTCGACCGCCGCGGCCGGGATCGAACCCGCGACCTTCGGGCCAGCAGCCGCGCACCGTAACCGCTACACCACCGCGGCGGGCGCAAGGAAAGGGGGTAAGCTGAAGACAGAACACCCCTGGAAGACGCTCAACTACCATCCACTCGACCACATGGTCCGCAACGTGGACCCCGTGGATTACGCAAAAACCGGCGTCAATGCTTCCTACAATAAATCTGCCGAGGAGAACTATTACCGGTGGCTTCAACATTGATTTATGAAGACCCAGCAACGCCTGTTACTTATACTTCGTGAAAGACGGCTTAGACGTGGACAGGGCATCAAAAGACCTCGCTGCCACGTCCAAGACAGGAGGCACCATAGATCATTGCATCGTAACAGGCATCCAGAATTTCCAGCAGCTGTACTGCACCTCGCACTTCTCTACACTTAGACCCCTCGTAGCCGGGATCACGAGCGGATCCTATTAACAAGTCCGGACCAGCGGCTGATGCTCACTGATCACGGTGGTGATGGCCTTGTTCACGAAATGTCAGCAACCCCTTCTACAGATACACACGGGGTCGTGAAACGTGCGTGCGTTCTTCGTCATAAAGGACAAGAATGAGCATAACAACTGTATCGCAACTGTAACAACTGCAACTGTGACTGTAACGTACGTGGAGTGCGTCTGTGCGTGCCACTCGGCTGTGTGTATATCTAGGGAAACTTTCCTGAATGAAGCTTAGTTGCGAGTAATGCCTGTCCTGTAAATCTGTGTTTCTTCTTTGTCCTGTTCGTATTCGCGCTATCCAGTATTAAAGAATATAAGCACTACATGTCAGCTTACCGCGCCTGGTGTTGGTTACACCCATGTTTCTGTTGGCATCGTTACTTAACTGCAAACAACTTTTTATATGATACATATACGACTCTTCAAGATACGAGTGCGCGTATACCACTTCGATGTTTCTATAGCGTCATTTCATTACGTTTTGCTCATGGTGAAAATTTAAGCCACAGTCACCATCCCGCGCATGCTTCGCATAACATCGATTCCCACGGTACGTGGGATCTGCCGAGTTTTTTTTAGGGGCGTAGCTCCTCTTAGTCTAGCCTTGTCCCATGTCAGGCGTAACCGGCAGTATCTCCCGAACAGTATAATAGATGGCGCTGTCTCATAGAAGTACATGCAAAGTGCAGTTGACTGATGATATTCTTGATGGCGCTGTACACAATCTGCTTTGGTCCCATAGAAGTGTGAGGAATAGTGCACTTGTGTGAATCGCCACTAGATGGCGGTGGAAGTGCCGCTACTCTCCGATCGGCTGTTGCGCGGGCTGTGCCTGGGTGCGCGGGAAACTAGTGCCTCTCTCAGTCTCCTGGATCGTCGCCGTACGTGTCGGATCGTTGGTGGGGCACGGACGAAGCGGAGCGGCGGGCGCGGAGGGCCGCGGCGGCTCGTGCTCGTCGCCAGGATCCCGCCGTTCGAGCCCGCGAGGCCGAAGCTGCACGGCTCCGGCGCAAATCGGATCTTCAAAATGTGAAGGACCGTGAAGCGGCGAGAAAGCGCGCGTACCGGCAGGCAGAGCCCAAGGCTGTGCGAGCACGTGAAGTGGCTGCAAAACGCATCAGGCGGGCTCTGCCCGAAGGCGCCGACGCGCGCTTCCAGCGGGACTTCCTTGACAACAGTTTCGGCTATAGTTGTGGTGTGTGCGACAGACTGTGGTTCTCAAACAATCTAGTCACAATGCGTTACACGGAAGATTCATGGTTTACCAATGATTCCCTCCGGAGCTTCGCCCCGCTCATCATCATTCACCACCTGGATATGCTGTGATTTTTTTTTTGAGGAGCTGGCTGGCCAGGTTCTTAAGCTTGGTCGAAGCCCCGCGCCGTAAGCTGCATCCATCCAGTCAAAGCGTCGTGGAACGCGAAGAGGAACGCTACGCGCGTCGTGTCTTCCCTCTAGGCCGGCTGTAATTCGCACAGGGCGAGCGGGGAACGCGGTCGACAGGCACGCGAGAGGGGGAGGGATTGGAGAGGGTCAAGGAAGAGGGGAGGTAGATGAGGACTGGAGAGCCGGAGCGGAGAGGGGACAGGAGGAGGAGTAGAGGAGAGGGGGTGGAGAGGAGGTGTGCGGAGAGGGTTTGCGCATGTGCAGTAGGGGTTGTCCGGACGCACACCAGCAGATTAAACTCGGCCATAAGATGCTTCGCATCTAAAAACTGTAAGAAGTTCCCCCGCTGTGAATGGATCCTACTGCTTGGCCGCGACAATAAGCTCCCGGCGCTCTACGGACAAAGCTACCGAGGCAGATGCAGGTCACTCCACAAACGCGCCACATATCTCTCACACGTTCACTCTCTCACGGTGCTCTTTGTTGGCGGGGCTAGGGGGGCGGCATGGTGCCGCCGCCTCTGAGCGGGGAAGTGAAGTAATGCGGCATTGCATTTACTAGCGTCGATAGAGAACGATTCGCCGATGACGCAGTTAAAGCATGGCCTCGCAAATTGCGCGCTGGCGTGGAATCTCGAAGGCCATGATTAAAGCGTCTCGATGCCAGCGAACGCCACTGGCCGCGCTAGCATCGGGGATTCGCCCTAGACGTAGTTACGTTCTTTGCCTTTCGCTTCGTGTTAGCTAGAGTCACTAGAAAAATTTCAGAGTATCGCATCTGTTTTCCGCGCGCCGCCGCCGACGCGATTGGCTTACTCGCATCTCGTGACCTCTCGCCGCCATATCCCTTCCAAGCGCTTTGGGTGCAGGCGCGTTGAATGCAGAGCGCGGCCGGATATTTAGCAGTACCACGGTCCCTAGAAGTACTTCGTCGCTTCTTTAAACGCGTCATGCAGATGCCAGAGAGTAACTCACCAGTAACCGAACGTTGCTGGTGAGCTACTCCGGGAATTTCGTATATTTTTGCATTCCGTGTGGGAAACATTAACGTCAAAGAGCGTCGTTGTACGTGGCTGCATAGTTGGCCGCGGAATGAATTCACCCCCCTCGAAGAACACTCCTTTCTGCAGTGAACTACACAAACTTTGCTGGAAAAGCTCTCATGCAACAGGATACTTCACCTCTTCGATTCGCTATGTTCAGCGATATTGAAAACTACATACTACATACCTTTCTATTTGCTCGGCTGTTTATATCTCGATCTGTTGAACAGATTGTGCGTGCATTTCGAGTTATAATCGTGTCACGCACGAGAGCGAAATCGAAGATTGTCGCATGATCATTTGCCACTGCGCAAAACTGAAGCGTGGAAGTCTGTTGATAAACTTGGTATAAGGCGTTATTAAGCGTATTTTAGTTTTTTCAAAAAAGAATATTGCTAATGCTCCATTGCGCCGAGCGTACTCTTACAATACTGTTTAGTAGGTGATAAATGGTCACAGCAAAAAAAAAAGAGGCTTATCCTCTCACGCATTGAGAGAATCGATTTCATGCGAGCCCTAGATCTATATGCATACTGTGTTGCAGTAGCATGCGCGTTAAAGATTTTCGGGATGTGCTATTTCTGATCAAAATAACATAAAGCATAACAAGAGTGCATTACGAAAACAAAAGTTGAAATTAAAAGCAGTGCAGAAAGCAAACCCCAGCCGTTTACGCGCTGGCAACGCCCCCCCCCCCCCAAAAAAAAAAACTTTGTCGGAACACAGCAAAATATTTGCAAATGCTCTGCAGCGTTGGGAATATTAAGGAGACAAAAAATAGGAAATGAAAGAACTGAGTAGTGACGTCAATCATTTTTGATGGCCTATTTTCTACGTATCTGTTAGGAAATGACAACGTATTCGCAAAATAAGATGCACCTTACCTACCGCACGCCGATTCACCCATGCGTTCGGCTGCTGGCGTTCCGAACCGAGACAAATACTTCACGCACAACTTCCACTTACCGTACACACACCACTGTTATTACAGATAACACCCAGCTGAACAGCAAGCATGGTGCGCAAGTAAGGTATGCGTCAGCGATCAGTCGAAGGACGCAATGCTGAATGTTCTCGATGTTCGATAATTTTCTCGAATGCGCTATGAAGTGAACCTGAACACCGACTACAAAGCTAGCACGAACAGTCAACATTCACGTGGTCGTGACGACGAAGACAGCAGTCAGCACGTTCGAGATGAAACTGTTTATTTGGCCGAACTTGTGGCCGGGAAACTGTAAGTCAATCTACAGCAACACACTGATAGCGGCGGACAGAGCGTCGACCGTCGATCAACTGACAAGCGGTCAAGCGCGTCGGCTTTTATACAGGCGCTATGGAACTTTCCAGCAATATCGCTGGTGGCGGCGTTATCTCTCGACAAAGCTGGAACATTCGCGTGCGGCACGCAATCTTAACAAAACGATCTACTAAAATCGTGAAGCTTCTCGAACACTGCTTCACGGCCAGCGTCGAGCGTTGATAACCGTCCTTGCTGGTCAAACTCGAACACATCAAAATAAAAGAAGAAGCGGGCGTGGCATTGCCCCCCTCTGAAAAAGCATCGTCCCGATGCTTGCAACAGAACATGCAAAGGAAAAAACAAGTGCATGCACAAATAAATTACAATAACAAAGGAAAAAGTAGAGTTCTCAGGTTCGCTAACGCGCAAAAAACGGTTTAAGGCGCACGACATGGACGACTTCAGGTCGTGCGCGGCGTCGCTGGGAGTTCGTAATGCCGTCCGGGACGACCTCGTAGTCAAGAGCGCCGTAACGTCGAAGCACCTTGTATGGGCCGAAGTATCGCCGAAGAAGTTTTTCACTGAGCCCGCGTCGGCGTATCGGCGTCCAGACCCACACACGGTCACCGGGTTGGTACTCCATGTGGCGTCGTCGAAGATTATAGTGACGGCTGTCGACCCTCTGCTGGTTCTTGATGCGCAGGCGGGCGAGCTGTCGAGCTTCTTCGGCGCGTTGCAAATAGGCGGCAACGTCGAGATCGTCTTCGTCGGTGGCGGTTGGTAGCATTGCGTCGAGCGTTGTTGCCGGGCTCCTTCCGTAGACCAGCTTGTACGGCGTCATTTGCGTCGTTTCTTGCATGGCCGTGTTGTATGCGAAGGTCACATACGGAAGGATGGCATCCCACGTCTTGTGTTCGACGTCGACATACATGGCCAGCATGTCGGCGATGGTCTTGTTTAGCCGCTCGGTGAGGCCATTGGTCTGTGGGTGGTACGCTGTGGTCCGGCGGTGGCTTGTTTGGCTGTATCTCAGTATTGCCTGAGTTAGGTCAGCAGTAAACGCCGTACCTCTGTCGGTGATGAGGACCTCTGGGGCGCCATGACGCAGGAGGATGTTCTCAACGAAGAACTTTGCTACCTCGGCGGCACTGCCTTTGGGCAAGGCCTTCGTCTCCGCGTAGCGGGTGAGGTAGTCAGTCGCTACGACGATCCACTTGTTGCCGGAAGTCGACGTCGGGAACGGCCCCAGTAGGTCCATCCCGATTTGCTGGAACGGCCGGTGAGGTGGTTCGATTGGCTGCATAAGTCCCGCTGGCCTAGTCGGCGGTGTCTTCCGTCGCTGGCAATCTCGGCAAGTCTTGACGTAGTGGGCGACGTCGGCAGCAAGGCGTGGCCAGTAGTACTTTTCCTGTATTCTGGCGAGGGTGCGGGAAACACCAAGGTGTCCAGCCGTCGGGTCGTCGTGTAGGGCCTGGAGGACTTCTGGTCGCAATGATGAGGGCACGACAAGAAGGTAGTCCGTTCGAAGTGGCGAGAAGTTCTTTTTCAGGAGAACGCCGTTCCGTAAGAAAAACGACGACAGTCCTCGCTTGAATACCTTCGGAACAACGGCGGTCTTGCACTCGAGGTACTCCATAAGGCCCCCCAGTTCCGCGTCGGCTCGTTGCCTTTCGGCGAAGTCGTCGGCACTTATAGTTCCGAGGAAGCAGTCATCGTCGTCGTCTTGCGGCGGCGCGTCGACGGGGGCACGAGAGAGGCAGTCGGCGTCAGAGTGTTTTCGTCCGGACTTGTACACGACGGTAATGTCGAATTCTTGAAGCCTCAAACTCCATCGTGCGAGACGACCTGAAGGGTCCTTCAAGTTAGCTAGCCAGCATAAGGCGTGATGGTCACTGACAACTTTGAAGGGCCTGCCATAGAGGTAGGGGCGAAACTTTGACGTAGCCCAGATGATGGCAAGGCATTCCCTTTCTGTTGTGGAATAGTTGGCTTCTGCCTTGGATAGTGACCGGCTAGCATAACTGATAACCCTTTCAAGCCCGTCAGTCTTTTGCACAAGGACGGCACCGAGTCCTACGCTGCTAGCGTCGGTGTGTATTTCAGTGTCGGCGCAATCGTCGAAATGCGCAAGTATGGGTGGCGTCTGCAAGCGTCGTTTAAGTTCCTCAAATGCTTGCACTTGCTCCGTTTCCCACCTGAATTCCACGTTAGTCTTCGTGAGAAGCGTCAGTGGTTCGGCGATGCGTGAAAAGTTTTTGACGAAGCGTCTGTAATAGGCGCATAAGCCGAGAAATCGGCGCACGGCCTTCTTGTCGGTGGGAGGCGCGAAGTCGGCGATGGCCGCTGTTTTCCGCGGGTCTGGGCGCACTCCAGACTTGCTGACCACATGGCCCAGAAACAAGAGCTCGTTGTACGCGAATCGGCACTTTTCTGGCTTCAGGGTCAGTCCAGAGGCCTTTATTGCTTGAAGTACTGCCTCGAGCCGCCGGAGATGCTCGTCGAAGGTCGAAGAAAACACGACGACGTCGTCCAAATACACAAGGCACGTCTGCCACTTCAATCCGGCCAGTACAGTGTCCATGATGCGCTGGAACGTCGCAGGTGCCGAGCAAAGACCGAAAGGCATGACCTTGAACTCAAAGAGGCCGTCGGGTGTTATAAAAGCCGTCTTTTCTCGGTCTCTCTCGTCTACTTCGATCTGCCAATAGCCGGTCTTGAGGTCCATCGATGAAAAGTACGTCGCGTTGTGAAGTCGATCCAGGGTGTCGTCTATCCGTGGGAGGGGGTACACGTCCTTCTTCGTGATTTTGTTCAGGCGCCGATAATCAACGCAGAAGCGCAGTGTCCCGTCCTTCTTCCTCACTAACACCACGGGTGACGCCCACGGACTCTTGGACGGCTGGATGATGTTGTCGCGTAGCATCTCGTCGACTTGTTTCTTTATCGCGTCGCGCTCTCGAGTCGAAACTCTGTAGGGGCTCTGACGGAGTGGTCGAGAATCTTCTTCTGTTATAATGCGGTGCTTAACAAGGTGCGTTTGTCGTACCCGCGATGACGACGAGAAACAGTCCTTGTATTGCAGGAGCAGGGTTTTGAGCTGGTCTTGTTTGACCTTCGCAAGGCTCGGGTTGACGTCAAAATCCGGTTCGGGACCTCTATTCGTCGAAGCAGGTTCGGCAGCATCGAAGAGGGCGAAAGCATCGCTGGCGGCTACACATTCGTCAATGTAGGCAACCGTCGTACCAATGTTGAGGTGCCTATATTCGTGGCTGAAGTTTGTCAGCACTACCTTTGCTTTACCGTCACGCAGTTCGGCTATACCTCTTGCGACGCAAATTTGACGGTTCAGGAGTAGTTGCTGATCGCCCTCGATGACGCCTTCAAGGTTCGCAGGTTTTTCGGTGCCGACGGAAATAATGACGCTGGAGCGGGGCGGAACGGTCACCTGCTCTTCTATCACATTCAATGCATGGTTCCCTGGCGTCGCGTGGGGCGGGAGCGCTTTGTCTGCGGTTAGCGTTATCGACTCAGATCTCAGGTCGATGACGGCGCCGTGGTCACTTAGGAAGTCCATTCCAAGTATCACATCCTAGAGCAATTTTGTAGGATTACAAAGCTCGCAGGATAAGTCCGGTTATTGATGGTGACTCTCGCCGTGCAGACACCAATCGGCGTTATCAGGTGGCCTCCAGCTGTCCGGATTCGGGTCCACTCCAAGCGGTCTTTACTTTCTTCAGCTTGGTGGCGAACGGTCCACTGAAGACAGAATAGTCGGCTCCGGTGTCGACGAGAGCTGTGACGCTGTGGCCGTCGATAAGAACGTCGAGGTCGCTAGTTCGTCGTCTCGCGTTGCAGTTAGGTCGTGGCGTGGGGTCACGGCTACGTCGGTTTGTTCCGCTGCTTCCCCGTTGCGTCGTCAGGTCTACTTCGGTCCGCGAGGTTTCATCGGCAGGACTTCGTCTGCTTCGCGTCGTGTTCTGCAGGTCTCCTCGCGTTGTCGTCGTCGGCGGCCGCGGAGGATCTTCGGCATTTCGTCGTGCAGCAACCGCACCTCCATCGGTTGCTGCCCTTAGTTTTCCGGATACGGGCTAGGCGACCGGCCCCGGTTTGGGCCAGTGTACTGCCGGCGGTGCGGTGACATGTAGCGGCCGGGCGACGGCGAGCGGGAAGGTCGTCGTTCTTGCCACTGTGTTCCGGTGAGGAAGTCGTCGATGTCGCGAGGCCGTTCGCCTGGCTGGGGGCGCGGCGCGTTGACGGCGAATCCGCGTAGCCCCATCTGACGGTACTGGCAGCGGCGGTAGGTATGGCCGGCCTCCCCGCAGTGGTAGCAGAGCGGGCGGTTGTCAGGGGCGCGCCAAACGTCGGTCTTCCTTGGGGCATAGCGCGGGGCATAGCGCCGGGCGACAGGAGGACGGTAGGGCGTTGGTGGTGGTGGCGGCGGCGGCGTCTGGCGGCCGAACTGCTGCGGCGGCGTGGCGTCAGCGGGGGCGTTGCGTCGGGCTGCTGCAGCATAGTTCATTGCTTGCAGCTGCGGCTGCGCTGCATCGGGGGTGCCCAGCGACTGCTGGATTTCCTCGCGGACCATGTCGGCGATCGAATCCACTTGAGGCTGCGCTGAAGGCAACAGCTTGCGCAGCTCCTCCCGCACTATCGCTCTGATGGTTTCCCGTAGGTCGTCGGTGCCTAGCGAGTGCGCTTCTGTGTAGCCTGTCGACAGGGTTGAGCGGTTGTATTGCTTCGTCCTAATCTCGAGGGATTTTTCAATTGTTGTAGCCTCCTTTAGGAATTCGATGACAGTTTTCGGTGGGTTCCGCACCAATCCTGCAAAGAGGTCTTGTTTCACTCCCCGCATAAGGAAGCGGACCTTTTTTTCCTCAGGCATCGCAGCATCAGCCAGGCGGAAAAGTCGCGTCATCTCTTCCGTGTAGATGGTGACCGTCTCATTCGGTAGCTGTGCTCTTGTCTCCAGCAAAGCAGCGGCCTTTTCCTTGCGGACGATGCTCGCGAAGGTATTAAGGAACGTCGTCCGAAAGAGGTCCCAGGATTGAAGGCTCGATTCATGGTTTTCGAACCACGTCTTCGCGGCGTCTTCTAAGTAGAAGTAGACGTGGCGCAGCTTCTCTTCAGTGTCCCAGTGGTTGAAGGCGGCGACTCACTCGTACGTCTCCAGCCAGCTCTCCGGGTCTTCAAACGACGATCCACGGAAAGTCGGTGGCTCCCTTGGCTGTTGCATCACTACCGTTGTAGGTGGCAGGGGGTCTGTCATCGTCTCGGCGGTCGATGTGACGGTCTTCGGCTGCCTGGTGTTTTCGGGAAGGAGCCCGTACTCTGGTTGTAGTCCCTTCTGCCGGCGGCTGGTTCGAGGATCCGGGTTGTCCTTAGCGTCGTCTTCTTCTCGGCTTGGGCTTGGGTCAGCGCCCCGCGGTGGCGTCCGGATCATGAAGCAGCACCTCCACCAGATGTCACGTGGTCGTGACGACGAAGACAGCAGTCAGCACGTTCGAGATGAAACTGTTTATTTGGCCGAACTTGTGGCCGGGAAACTGTAAGTCAATCTACAGCAACACACTGATAGCGGCGGACAGAGCGTCGACCGTCGATCAACTGACAAGCGGTCAAGCGCGTCGGCTTTTATACAGGCGCTATGGAACTTTCCAGCAATATCGCTGGTGGCGGCGTTATCTCTCGACAAAGCTGGAACATTCGCGTGCGGCACGCAATCTTAACAAAACGATCTACTAAAATCGTGAAGCTTCTCGAACACTGCTTCACGGCCAGCGTCGAGCGTTGATAACCGTCCTTGCTGGTCAAACTCGAACACATCAAAATAAAAGAAGAAGCGGGCGTGGCAATATGCATACTGTGTTGCAGTAGCATGCGCGTTAAAGATTTTCGGGATGTGCTATTTCTGATCAAAATAACATAAAGCATAACAAGAGTGCATTACGAAAACAAAAGTTGAAATTAAAAGCAGTGCAGAAAGCAAACCCCAGCCGTTTACGCGCTGGCAACGCCCCCCCCCCCCCAAAAAAAAAAAAAACTTTGTCGGAACACAGCAAAATATTTGCAAATGCTCTGCAGCGTTGGGAATATTAAGGAGACAAAAAATAGGAAATGAAAGAACTGAGTAGTGACGTCAATCATTTTTGATGGCCTATTTTCTACGTATCTGTTAGGAAATGACAACGTATTCGCAAAATAAGATGCACCTTACCTACCGCACGCCGATTCACCCATGCGTTCGGCTGCTGGCGTTCCGAACCGAGACAAATACTTCACGCACAACTTCCACTTACCGTACACACACCACTGTTATTACAGATAACACCCAGCTGAACAGCAAGCATGGTGCGCAAGTAAGGTATGCGTCAGCGATCAGTCGAAGGACGCAATGCTGAATGTTCTCGATGTTCGATAATTTTCTCGAATGCGCTATGAAGTGAACCTGAACACCGACTACAAAGCTAGCACGAACAGTCAACATTCACCAAGTGTCGAAGTAAATGGCATCTCGCACGGTCATTACGCTAATGCAACTATGTCTGCAGCTCCGGACCTTGCGAACACACCCGGCCGTGAAACGAAAAGAGACCGATGAAGCCACGAAGAGAGTTCGCGAGCACATGGCAACATTCGCCGCACGTTTCATTAGCTACACCGCTTACCGCGCAGTCGATTCATGACTGTCGATGACTCGAAATAACTTCTGATATCCTTTTGAAGAAACACACACACACATATTGCAGTTACGCCGAGCGTAACACGGCATCGAGGCGAAAAGATCGGTCACTTCTTAACACACGCTACCAACGCGCCGGACGGTCCGGAAGGGAAATGGCCGCCGCCGCTCAATGTTGCCCGCGTGCAGCCTACCTTTGCGGTACTCTGAAAATTTCCAGTGACTCTAGTGTTAGCGTGTGACGGCTCGTTGTCGGAGTAGTGCAGCTTCCACATGCACCAACGGCGTTTCGATGCAGGCTGCTTCGAGTGTGATAGCACTGGCTCATAAAACTACTGCAGTAAGCGCTGCAGAAAGGTGACGATGTCGATGGCTGAATGTCTTGCCTTGGTGAAGCGAGAGAGAGGCCAGTTGGACGTGGAGCGCCTGCGCGCGCTCGCGGCTCAAGCTGTGAACCTGTGTCTCTCGTATTACTGAAGCGCAGTCTGCTAGTGTATGTATAAGCACAGGCGTGGGTTACCAGATAACTCGGGAGCGTACACCGTGCCGTTTCTCTCCTTAATCGACGACGTTTTGAAGAAGTGTATATGGAGTACCAGTGTTCTTTATGTGCTTGTTGATGTTATCTTGCGCGAGATTCACCATACGCTGTGTGCAGGTATATGTTAAAAAGTTCAGCTACCACAACGGTTAAATTATGATCATGGGCGTTAGATGTCGTGATGGAGATATTCCGCTAGGCGTCGCCGTGGGTGTATCGACGTGAAACGGTGCTACAGCTGCCAAACACCAATAGACATTGTACAAGCTCTCATTGTGAAATGCATAAGAAACAATCAACGTCTTCTGTGAAAACATGGTTCACTTTTGTGTTATACCGATTCCTATGTCGGAGGGATGAGCCATGTTTTTTTCTTTCGTTTTCACCAGCGACTGCTTTAGCTTGTGTTCTGGAACGTGGCCGGTTTGCACGTTGTATCTGGTTATTACCCGGGCCAAATAATCGCTGATTGCGGGCACATATGGTACCGCTGCTCGCTTTTTTTGGAGGCGTGTCAACTTGACGTGCAGAACGTGACACTCTGTTTCAGACAGAGCGGATAAAGGAATCCGGGTATCCGCTAAAGAATATAAGCTCGCGACGCGCCTTGATTACGTCAACTGTAATATCTTTTGGGTTTACTAAGCAGATGCGGTTCGCTCGAAGTAGAAGTAAGAAACAACTGACCGTTTGTGGGAGGCTGGATGCATAGAGTTAAAATTCAAATAGCGGCCAGTGTGGGTGCCTTTTCTATGCTCGCAAAATGCCCTTAACCAGTACATCAAGGAAAGGAGTTTGGCCATGCTTTTCCTACTCGACAGTGAAATTGATAGCTGGATTCACGTTGTTGAGATGATTTGCGAAGGCTGTGAGGGTGTCGCTCTTAATTATGCTGAAGAAATCGTCAGCGTAACGAGGAAAAACTCTTGGCTTCGGGGTAAAAGAATCCAGGGCACGTTTTTCAATAAATTCCATGGTTAAATCGGCCGCTGTAGCTGATACAGCGGCCCCCACGCTGTTCCATGCACCTGCCTGTAAAACGTATCCTCTAACTGTGTAGTTTTGTGTAGTTTGCGCTTGTGTAGTTTTACGCTTCCTACGAAGATAGATCTGTACCAATTAGCTCGGTCAGCTTGTTTATCAAGTACCCTCGAAGACGAAGTACGTATTGTCAAAACAAAACTTGACCAGTCTTGGAAGATCCAAGACACTAATAGGGCAACTCTGGGCAAGAGTTGCACCCGCTTCTGTAGCCGCGGTGCATGCCTCCAAAGCTAGGCCCGTCGGGATACTTGTGTATGGGGCTTGGACATCGAAGGAGAATAACATTTCGCCGTCGTCGAGTGTGCAGTTCCGCACTTTTTCGACGAAGTCTAAGGAGTAATGAACATGCGTAGAAGGTTTTCCCACGATGGGAGACTGCACATTGCGTAGAAAACCACCACTTCACAACTTGTGAAGTGGTGAACATGCATAGTCGATGGTCGGGCGCATGAGTACGTTCGGTTTATGAATTTTAACACGAAAGTGTTTTATGCCGGGGTCCACCAAGTACATCCGTCACGGATATGACGTTGATAAAATGGACGCCAACGGGTGAGAAAGAAAAAAACCAAGAAAAAGATACCCCGCTGGGAATCGAACCCACGACGTTGCGGCCGCGACGGCAAGCGCCCGACGCTCTACCGACTAAGCCAACTCGGGAGATGCTAGGCACGGCGCGAACGCGCCTTATATCTTTCACACCTTCTCTTTCGCGGCGGGCGGAGCGGGGCGGTGCCGCCGTCTGTGAGAGGTGAAAAGAAGTAATGCTTCACGATCGACACTTACTAGCGCTTACTCCGAGATTGCACGTGATATCGGAGGTCATGGTTAAAGCGTCTCGATACCAGAGAGGTAGACTGGCCGCGCTGGCGTCGCCGAGGCACCCTTGACGCAGTTACGTTCTTTGCCTTTGGATTCGTGTTAGCGTGCGTCGGCTCATCGGAGTAGTGCAGCTTCCACGTGCACGAACGGGATTTCTCTGCCGCCGACTGCTTCAATTGCGAGAGCACCGACTAACAAAACTGCTGCAATATGCGTTGCAGAAAGGACGCGATTTCGACGGGCGAATGTCGTGCCTTGGTGGAGCGAGAGCAGCGCCTGCGAGACAGAGGCCAGAGGGACGCACGCGTTTGCGGCTCAGGCTACGAACCTCTACCTCCCGCGTTGCTGAACTGCAGTGTGTGTTATGTATGCATGAGTACAGGCGTCGGCTACCCATTACTAGAAAGCGCACACCGTGCCGTTTCTCTCCTTAATTGACGACGCTTTGAAGAAGTGCATACCGGGTACCAATGTTGATTATGAGCTTGTTGATATCATCCTTACGCGGGATTCACGATTCGCTGTGTCCAAATATATGTTCGCACCGTCAGCTACCACAATGGTTTAATCATGATCATGGGCGTTAGTCGTCGCGATAGAGACATGCTGTCAACATGGGTGCATCCACGTCAAACGGTGCTATAGCTGCCAAACACGAATAGACATTGTACAAGCTCTCATATATCATAAGCACTACTTCTGTGAAGACACGTTTCACTTTCGTGTTATACCGATTCCTATGACGGAGGGATCAGCCATGTTTTTTTGGCATTCCGTACGAGGCAGCGGCAGATCGATTATGACACAAGAGTGCGTAGTATAACCCTTTGCTAATTGGTGATACGAAACGGAAAACATCCGATAAAAGCTTTCGAAGCTAATGTTACAACTTGCATGTAGGGTCTTTCTTCAACAGAGCATAGATGTGTGTGACCGCCAGCAGGGACATTTTACTTGGGTAGTCCGACTTGTTCAGCAAAACGGCCGCGTTCACTTTGTCTGCCGGCAACACTACCATGTTATAGCGCTGTCACACTGGAAGTGTTAATGTCATTCGGATCGAATGTCATTCGGTGTAACAAATGCAATTCTAACCGTGGTGGTGCTACACGGGAAAAACTAATGTCATTCGTTCATGATTCCAATGTCGATAATTCAGAAAAAAATGGCCGGTAATGTTGAGGAAGGTAAATGTAGGGGTATATAAGTGAAGTTATTTATTTTAAAAGGCATGTGGGAAGTCGCTTCGCTCAATAACACGCATAAAGATTTTATGTCACAAACTATCTGGCCACCACAAGCCAAGACGACGCTTAGGCAGCAGCCACAGCCGATAGAATGAACACGAGCAACATGGCTAACATGGCAGTGCCGCTGAATAACGGCACTGCAGTAAGTAAATCGTTTAGCTGCTTTGTACTTCGTGTTGCGAGGAATGTGCATAAGCCAGAAGAAGAGACTTGATCGTGAGATGCAAGAAGAATCAAGACACAGCCAGTTGAGTCTGCAGGTAAAAAAAGGCGGTGTGCGTTCGCTTAAGGCACGCGTGGCGTGACGAAAGAAAGGAACGTGGCACGTCCATAGAAGTTTTCTAAAACGCGAAGTTACAGGGTGCACCCATGGTAGTTTGCGGTGCCACAGCACACACACAAAACCCCAGAGCGTTCCGCGTTTGTTCGCTTTCAAAACGCGGCCTCACACGCACCCATGCACAAAACAGTTGCAATGGATTGACTGATTGATTGAAAACTTTATTGGAATATATACAAAGTGCTCTCGCTTGTTGGCTTCAGCACCATGGTATTAAAAATGGCAAATAAAAGAGAAAAAAAGAATAAAAAATTGCCCCCACCTCTACGAAGGTAATCGTGAGGAAATGCGAATGCATTTCTTGCGCCGAGAGTACACGGCGTAGTAATTTTAATGGCGTAAAGCTGGACACATCGACGCGCTCAAATGTCTCCCTTTTGGGTACCTCTTTCAACGAACGCTTCCTACGTGCGTTCGT
Organism: Rhipicephalus sanguineus; assembly: GCF_013339695.2. Taxonomy (NCBI): domain Eukaryota; kingdom Metazoa; phylum Arthropoda; class Arachnida; order Ixodida; family Ixodidae; genus Rhipicephalus; species Rhipicephalus sanguineus. The sequence continues at coordinate 204,912,477 of NC_051180.1, forward strand.
AATCACTCAGGGATGTTGCCACAGCCTTCAATGCAGCACAAACGCGTTTAGAACGCGCTGTTTTCAAGCTGTGCCAAGGCGGCACAAACGCTACAAACGCGTTTCAAACGCACTGCATTGAGGCGGTGGCGCAGGGAGGAGAGAGAGCGAACGGCGAGAGAAGGAGCGGCAAAGCACTGCACCTTCCCTCTCCTACACTCTCTTCACACACGCGGGAGCTCCGCCGAGCTCCCGCGATGCGAGCGCCCTCACACGCCAGAGCGCGCTCCTCCTTTCCACTCACTCTCTGCTACTCCGCCCGCACCACCTGCTCCGGTTGCTAGGGGCGAGGATAAGCGCGCGCGCCCACAGCTGTTGCTATGGGAGGGGGAGGGAGAGCGGAGAGGTGCGCGGACAACGCCGGACGCCTGACATAGCCCGACTAAGAAATGCATTCGCATTTAAAAGGAGATTTTCTCAAACTGGTGAGCTTGTGCTTGCTATCGCTGGGCAGGGGATGGCCGTCGTGCGCAAGGCATTGCACCATATATTCAGCCTGGCTCTGATGAGTGGATCTTCGAGTCTCCAGTGGGTAGTTTCCTCCATGTCTTACTTTAGGTGGGGCAGCGTACGTGGGGCTCTTTTTATGAAAGCAGCTCGGCTTGATTCGTGAATTGGGCATTCCCAGAGGATATGTTCCGTGGTTGCTGGCGCTTGGCAGTAGTCGCAGTTGGGGTCAGAGTATTTAGTCCGGTACATCTTGTGAAGCACTGGGATTGTTGTGAAGCTTCGTGTTTGTATTCTTCTGTAGTATGACGTCGTAGAGGCGGGTGGATCTTAGTGGCGGGGCGCCGTGTTTTGTAGCTTCTTCTAATTTAGCCCTTAATTTTCGCCGGCGCTGGACTTGAGTTCGCTTCATGGGTGTCGTCTTGGCTTAACGTTGCGGTCTGCTCCGAACTGGCATCCCCGAGTTGTTCCTTGCTTTCATGCTGCAAGGCTCGGTGATGAACTAGCTCGTTCCCCGGTATATTGGTGTGGCCAGGAATCCAATGAATCCTTGCCCGGAAGGATCATCCTTGAAGTTGGGACTCCCAGAGCCGTATTTGAGCAAGCGTCTCCGCCTGGGTGCAGTGCGCTTGTGGGTGGTTATAAAAAGATTTATTAGAAAAAAAACAAAATAAAAAAGGGATATATGCAGGGACTGCGCCTTAAGGGGCCGGCACCTACAAACAGCAGGTGGGGCTCCCTAGTACGGGACTCCATTGGCGTCGGCTGCTGCCTGGGCTCGTCGGACCAAGGCCTTTTGGGCCTGAAGGTCAGAACAGCCAAGCAGGGTCGCCACCCACTCCTTCCGGGTTGGGTTGGGGATAGGGGGTATAGCAGGATTGGAGGGGCAGGCCCACACCATGTGGTAGATGTCCGAAGACTTCTCCCCACAGTGCGAGCAACTGCCGGAAAAGGCGGGATCGAAGCGTTTTAGTGCTACCGGGCACAGCATAGTGTTCGTGTACAGACGGAGAAAAAGCCGCTCCTCCGCTTTACTTGAGCCTTTACACGGGCCTAGATAAAGACTGTGGTCAGATTGGTAATGCTGCACAATTTTGTGGAAAGAATACACAGGGTTGAATTCGAGGTCGTTCTGATCGCGGGAGGCGAGTGGGAACGCCCGGTAAGAGAGCGCGCGGGCGGTGGCGTCGCCTGCCTCATTCCCGTCCAGTCTCATGTGAGCACGAGCCCAGGCTATACGGCGGGGTGCGGGGATTCCCTGATAGTCACAACGTATCAATAGTCGTTAGGCCTGGTACGCGACACAGCCGTTTTCGATGTACCGACAGGTCCCGTCGCGAGGCGGAGATGGTTTGCGATGCGACGTGACAAGCTGCCAATGGATGACGACTTCGCCCGCATGTATTATGTCCCGGGCTCGGAAAGTGAGCCCGTTAACTGATCGGTTCTCGTGGACGACAGCGGCCATATACCATCCCCCATGGTGCGGGCCGGACGCGTTCACGTGGAACACGCCGGGTTTGGATCCATAATGGTGGGCCAGGCTTCCGCCCGCGCCAGTCGCCGGCCATTGTGGTCTTCTTTTGTCATGTTGCTTGGAAGAGGGTGCACATGGAGGGTGCATCTCCAGTCGAATGGGAGTTGAACGCGATTGTTCGTGATGTTGGCGTGTTGGATGTGTAAGCGAGCTAATAGGCAGCGACCCGCTACCGCCTTTGAGAGTCGAATTTACTGATTTGTGAGCTGGGCCTCTCGAAGCTCCCGAAACGGGTTCGTCAAGCCCAGGCCTAGAAGGTTTGTTAGAGACCCGTCGGACCATGCGGCCCACCAGGTCTCCCACCTTGCGAAGTTTGGCCAATGTGGTGTCTGACCGTCTGCTTTGATTAATAAAGCGCCCGAGTGCCCGTACTTCTTTTTGTCCAGAGATTGGACCTGTCTCCAGCGAGAGTTCAATTTTGGCCGTACACATTGGTGAGGGGCGTATGTGCACGAATTCTGATTTGGAAGGTGAGCGTTGAAGGCCGCACTGGTGGGCATAGCGGTCGACTATGCTCGCGGCTCGTTCCAGGTTCGCCTCAGTGTCTCCGAGTGAGCCTTGAGTAGCCCAGATGGTGGTGTCACCAGCATAAACGCATGTTGCATGCCTGCACATCAGCCAGCGGAGCTGGCAGGTGCATAATGGCCAGATTGAACAATAAGGGAGACAGCAATGCGCCTTGTGGTGTACCTCTAGTTCCTAAGGGGAAAGGGCCATGCTCCTTGTCCTGTATGCGAATGTAAGATTGTCTATCGGTGTCACTCATCCCGTTAATGGGGATGGCAATCGCCGGCCGGATTCTAAGGGCGGACGTATCGGCCCTCCGAAACACACCACGAAAGCGCGGAGAATTTGCAGTTGGTCCTTTTGGTGCGCCAGCGAACGCCGGTTGTGGTCCAAAGACCGAGTCAGGACCGAGAGTCGATAACACAAACGAAATATACTTACAGTTAAGGCAGTACAAACATCACAAACACATGCACACTCGGCTCGTATCAGTTACAACTTCACAATATAATTCATATGGTGTTAACACAACGGGAAGTAAACAAACATATGAAGTGTTACTAATGCAATCTCATGCATTGTAACCTATTCAAGAACAGTTAAAGCCTTGAATATTCGACAGCGTATCCAGTCCACAATTCCTGGACGGTACTTGAATGCTTCTCTTCCAGGAAACACTGACGCAAACTCCAGCGCTGATTGTCGTTGTTCCTTCCGTCGTCGTAACAATGTCACGGCTCACACGGTGTCATCATCCGATTCTTCCAGATCGACGATCGACTGACCGCACATCATAAACACGCCTTCTTTGGCTGACGGAGCTACACTCAGCATAACTTCACCATCGCCGGAACGAGTGACTCCTGACTGGTCGTCGATGCACGCTTTTATCCCTTCTCCCCTGGGTTCCAGAAGCGTCGGGAGTGTTCTCCGGCGTGCAGCACAGCTAAAACTAGGGAAAGTGCGAGATTTTTCTCGCCGGTACTACTCACGGCTGCGTCGCTCGGCGTCGCGTCCTGCTTTCCCTGTAGATGGTTCTAGGCTTTGCCGGGCGTTTTATCTGGTTGTCTGCGTCTGCTCGAGTGGGTGAGAGGGGAGCGCCGTTTCGTTGTTCACGCTTCTTGGGCGAGCGGCTGGCGCCGTGCTATCCCGCTGCCGTTTAAAAGTGGCGCGCGCGCGCTTAATTGACGCGCTCGTTCGTGACAATCGGTTAAGAACTGCCGCATGTATGCGAACGCTCTCAAGCGACAGCCGGTTTGCTGAAAAGTGTGTTACAATTGACTCATGGCTTACATTGTCAAATGTCGCCCATAAACCCAAGGCGAGTACGACTTCGTCGTTGCGAGGGCATTCGACGGGGTCTAGAATGTTCGAATTAAGTTGAAGCAGAATGTCCTGCGCGGATCTGTACGGGCGAAACCCGTTCATTGATTCTGCGAAAATACATTGGCTCTCCGTGAAATCAGACAACCGATCCCGCACCATCGTCGCCATGAGTTTGCCCCTACATTATGTGAGAGAAATGGGGCGAAGGTTGTCCGTCTTCACGGCCTTGCCAGGTCTTCAGATAAATATGACCAGGGCAGTCTTCCATGTTATGGGGAGTGGCACTTCCCCTGACCAAATTGAGTTGATGTAAGCTGATAGTAATGCATATGCCGGATAGGGAAGGTTAGCTAACGGTTTCACAGTAATTTTGTCCCAACCCGGAGCGGTGCCACGTTTCATTTTAGACAGGGCCTTCCGCAGTTCGAAAAGCTGGAAAGGTCGATCCAGCGCAACGTTCTCCGAACCTGCATAGGAGTACACCGATCCGCGGGGATCTTGTGTGGAGCACAGGTATTGGTCCATTAACCCATATATGCCCAAACTCAGAAAAATTGACAAAACAAATACTTTTTTTCACAAAAAGTGTACTTCTACTCTCAAAAGAAAGCACAAGTTCTTTATTTACTGCCAGGTAAACGCAACACTGCTTTTCAAGCCGTCCTATACATATATGACACTGGGCATTAGGGGTGCTATGTGCGGGTGTGGTAAGCCTTGAAACATTTCACGTGCACACCGACATTGCACTTCTTCCTCTCCATGACGTCTTTCACACAAAGCACGCGTTTGCCCGGAGAAAGCGGTCGGCACGTGGCAGCATGAAAATCATGCAATGTCTAGGCTTGCGCACCTTGAGAATGAGGCCTGCTTGGTGTGCTGTAGGTGGCGCTAGTCATCAGCTAAAGAAATAGCGATATTAGAGTGCATCAAAGAAGCGTCCTATGTGTAGGACACTGGGCATATATGGGTTAATTTGTGCGCCAGCTGAGTCGTATTGCCCTTAAAGCTATGATTGCCCTTTGTAGGTGTTTCTGTGTTTCGGTGCGGGTTTGCGTTGGCTCTATGAGAGCGCGAAACAGCCTCCAAGTATTCTCGCCGGACATTTGGCGCGCTGCCGTGTTGTATCTATTCACCCAGTTGGCGTCCGCGAGTTCGGGCCGCATACTCGGCCGCCTTCTGGGTGAGCTGAGCGATTCGAGCCTTAAGATTTCGGCTATACTTTTGTCGGCGCCATCTGCGAACAAGGCAATGCCGTACTTTCCAGAGGTGGAGGAGCTGGTTGTCGACTTCCGAGACCGCCTCTGAAAGCTGAACTTTGGTTTCAGTGGAGCGAAGGTTACTGACTAAATCTAGGGACCACGCGTCGTAGCCTCGCTCGAGTATTGATGTTGCGGTGTTATAATTTAGCCTAAATTTGGAGCAGTCTGGGAGCGGGGCCTATGATATGGGTTGTGCTAATGGCTTGGTCCGGTTTCTTGTATTAAAGATGCAGTGGTCACTACCGAGGGTTTCCTCGGTGTTGATCCACTCTGCATACTGAATGTTGCGGGTAAATGTCAAATCTGGACACGTATCCCGCGCCACAAAATTGCCTGTACGAGTTGGGTGGACTGGGTCGGTGTGAAGAGTGAGGCCCAGCGTCGACGGAAGTTCCGCCAGTTTGCGCCCGCGCTTCTCTTCACGATGGTGCCCCCAAACTCGACTGGGGGCGTTGAAGTCACCCAACATCAGCAGGGGGTCCCTACCCGCAACTCTTAGCGCGCGGCTAAAGAGGTCCAAGAATGGAACATTCGGCAGTTTTGGAGTGCACTATACGTTAAGGATATGTAACGATGGATCTGATTTGCCGATGGGAAGGAGAGTCGCCATTACATGTGAGTATTGAAGTTGGAGGTCAAGGTCAACCATGTTGGCAGTATAGTTCTTATGGACGCAAAGACAAGACGAAGGGTCCTGTTGGAACGTCGTATAATTTGGTAAGGTGACGCCCTGTCCTGGCTCCTGAAGGGCCACCACGGCGGGCACTTGCTCAAATGCTGAAATATAGATTCGGAGGTCGGCCCGCTTAGTCCGGGACCGGAGTGCCCGAAAGTTCTATTGTGTTACTACGGTGGGGGAAGCCAATTTGGACTTGGAGGATTGCCTACATGGAGGGTGTCCCGCTAGCCTCAGTCTAGGAAATTAGAATTGTTAGAGGGCTGTAGCTCGGGAGCCAGCTCCATGGGCTTATACCTTGTACCTTCGTCCCAGAGAGGGAGCCACTGTCCTCATCGTCGTTGAGGATGATCGCTCGACAGGAAAATTTGCTTGGGCGGCCAGATACATCCTTGAGGCTACCCTTGCGCGCAGCGCGGGGAAGCATGTAGGGAAGGGTCTCCGCTACTTGAGCGTTAACCTGAGCATTAACCTGATTATTAATTTGAGCCATGATTTGCGCAGCCATTGTGTTCATCATGATGGTATATTTGGTTTCGAGACGGGTCTCAAGGGCGGCAATGGAATATTCCAGAGTCGTCGATGGCACCGCCGCGCTCTCCATGGCTTCAGCATGCGGGGCAGGCTGGAGAGGGTCAGTAATTGCTTTTCAAGAGCTTCAGTTGTGGCTAGAAGCATCTCGTTTTGTGCCCGGAGAGATGCCACTAGGTTGTGGAGCGCTTGTGCAGCTGATGCCACCGCTGCCTATGCACGTGCACACAGGCGTCTGTTTCTTTGCATTATGACCAACAGCGCCGGCGGCGAGACGCCACTGAGGTAGTAGTAGTGGTATCCTAATTTTATTTCTTGTAATACAAGAAAAAGGAACAGAGGATAGAGTAAAAATCACAGCATATCCACGGGGTGAATGATGAAGAGTTTGGGGTGAAGCTCCTGAAGCAATGATGGTCACACCGTGAAATCTTCAGTGGTTTCGCCCAGCAGTAATCTTGCTGCGCACGTTTCGCAGCCGCTTCCCGCTCTCGCAGTCCCGGGTCCGCTTCTCGCTGCGCACGTTTTGCAGCCGTAGCACGAGCCCTCGACGTCTCCGGGTCTGCTTCTCGCTGCGCACGTTTCGCAGCGGCCTCCTTGGCGCGCACCGTCACGGGATCCGCCAGGCGCCGCGCTCGCTTCGCGGCGGCCTCTCGAGCTTGCACCTGGGTATCCTGCCGACGAGCACGAGCCGCAACGGCCTTCTACACCCGGCGCTCCTCGTCGTCCATGGTCCGCCAAGCAGCACGATTCTGCAAGCGCACTCGTACGGCGACGATCCGGGGAATGAGAGATCCCCGCGCAACAGCCAATCGGAGAGCAGCTGCACCGCCAACGCCATCTAGCGTACCTTCACCCAAACGCCATATTGTACGCATGTCTATTGGACAGCGCCCTCTCGGAACGAGACGAGAAATGGAGATGACGACACAGAGTGCGTACAGCGCCATCTAGTATATCGCCACCCAACTGCAGTTTGCATCTCTATGGGACAGCGCCCTCAATTGTACGATAAGGGAACACTACGGGGTAGTACGGATGGATCGACGATCGACAACCGACCAGGTCACGCTATAAGGAGCTCCGCCCCTAAAACATTTTTCGACAGCCTTCCGCACACCTGTTATTGTTAAAATGACAGATGCCTTTAAAAATTAACATTAATAGCGTGTTCGCATGAATGCGTGTCAAACTGAGAATGCTGAATGCCCAGTTTTCATGTAGTCTCTGGGGTACACTCACAGCGGCAAGAGAGTGCTAGCAACTCTCTTTGCGAGAGTAAACGCTTGTCCCATATTTCACTCCCTTTTCAGGAGTGCTGGGAACTCTCTGTTGCGCAGAGTAGGCACACTCTCTCGACAGAGTTCTGGTACTCTGGCTGAACGAGAGTGAACAAGCTCCCTCGCCAGAGTAAAGTCACGCTTTTGAAATGGAGTGCATACACTCTCGGCTGGAATTACGCTACGCTCTCACAGAGTTTTACAATGCTGGTTGGGCTAGAGTGCATGAACTCCCTCCAAGAGTAGAATCACTCTTGCTCCTAGGACCAACGTCTCAAAATGGGGAAAAACTTTCGTGTGTTTTTACAATATACAGTGAGAACCTGGCTGGAATGCTTGAAGCTTAGCTCACATATACACAGAACTCCCGCACACTTATTCATAAACAACAGACCAACACTGAACATATGCACCACTGGCGCCGCACACAACCATATACCCGGTATCCGGTATATATATTGTAGCGAAGCGTTGGAAGTTTGTAATGGGTCGCCCTCTCGAGCGCTTTCTAGTGGGTCGTCCCCTTCGGCTCTTCTCTGACAGCACGCTCCTCGCGCTCAGAGTCCGCGCTCTGTCTTGACTGTCGCCGTTGTGCTTCGTCGACTAGTGCCGTCAATAAACGCCTTTATAATTTGGTGGAGAGTGCTGCGCCGTCCAACCAGCTTCGGTCCGTTCGATGCCCCTGGCGCTTCGATCCCGTACCGTGCCCTCTACCATGCCTCAAGACGCCGCCCAGCAAACGCTTCCCCCTGTACCGACACCATGCTCCGGTTCCCCCCGCATCCGCGACCCTCCTGTATTCACCGGCGCGGATGGCACTGACGTGGAGGACTGGCTCGCGATATACGAGCGCGTGAGCGTACCCAATAAATGGGACGAGGCAGGAAACCTGAGCAACCTGGTTTTCTACCTCGCGGGTGTGGCCAGCCTGTGGTACAACAACCACGCAACCGACTTCCTCACGTGGTCTGATTTCAAGACCGCCATCATCCACGTGTTTGGCCGACCCGCCGTACGTAAACTGCAAGCCGAACAGCGTTTACGTGAACGAGCTCAGCAGACCGGTGAGTCGTTTACCAGCTACATCGAAGACATCCTCGACTTGTGCAAGAAGGCCGATGTAACTATGTCTGAGTGTGACAAGATCCGACACGTTATGAAAGGCATCGACGACGATGCCTTCACCATGCTGCTCGCCAAGAACCCTCGTACCGTGACAGAGGTGATCACGCTCTGCCAAAGCTACGAGGAGCTGCGCCGGCAACGGTTGCTGACCCGTCGACCTCCATCACGCGACGCCGACCTCGCTGGCTTGTCGGCCATTTCTGATCACTCGGGCTTGCTCGCCGAGGTCAAGTCATTCGTGCGCGAGGAAATTGCCCGCCAGTTTTCTCTACTGACCTTGCCGCAGTCGCAGCATGTTGAACAGCCGTCGACCGCACTGCTGCCTCCCTTACGCCGCGCTATTCAACAGGAAATCGCGGAGGTCATGCCGGAATACCACCAGCCACCTCCGGCGCTTGCGCCACTCAGTTACGCGCAAGTTGTAGCCAGGCCACCCCCAGCGATCCCTGTGTCTGCCCCACATCCTTACGGCCGAAGTCGTCGCCAGACCACAGGCCTTCCAGGCGAGTGTGCCGGCTGCGTACGCCGACGTCATTCCTAGGCCACGACTGCAGCCCACCATGCAGTCCTATCAGCCGCCACCCCGTGCACCGCGTCTTGGGCCATGGATGGGACCCACCCCGGCGAACCGATGGCGCACTTCCGACAACCGCCCCATCTGCTTTGCGTGCGGTTGCGCCGGTCACGTCGCCCGCTATTGCAATCGCGTGCAGTCGCCTCAAGTCGCCTCAACCATGCCAAGCCAGTCGAGCCGCCCGTATTACGATTCACCGCAGCCTATGTCACCGCCGTCTCGCCCAGCGCCCTCTACCCGCCGTTCACCGTCACCACGACGCCGCTCACTGTCCCCGATGCGGCCACGTCTGGTCCCACGCGACCAGGAAAACTAGTCGTCGCAGTCCACGAGGCAAGGGCTGCGACGCGATCGAACTGCGAAAGCCCTCAGCGAAGCCCATCGAACGTGATAGACGTGTTTGTGGACGGTGTTCGCTCATCTGCCCTTATCGACACTGGAGCCGCCGTATCCGTTATTGACGCCAAACTTAGCCGATTACTGCGAAAAGTGACGACGCCACTTCCCGGGCTCTCCCTCCGTACAGCCAGCGCCCAAAGTATTCACCCTACAGCGGTGTGCACAGCCCGCGTCATGATTAACGATGCTCTGTACGCCGTCGAATTGATCATAATTCCTGCCTGCTCTCACGACGTCATCCTCGGATGGGATTTTCTCTCCCGCCACGACGCCGTCATTCATTGCGCACCAGCCGAAATAGAGCTGTCACCATTCTCTAATTTGACGCCGGAAGACAGTCCATCGGCTGCGAGCAAGGTACTCGTCAAAGACGACATCAAATTGCCTGCAAACTCATCAACGGCGGTGTCCGTCTACTGCGCCAGTCTATCCGACACCGTTGCACTCCTCTCGCCATTCGACCGTATTTGCACGAGGAAAGGCTTGCTGGTGCCTTTCGCGACCGTTCAAATCACTCAGGGAAGCACCTCTATTTTTGTAATCAACCCCTCCCCGTACAGTGTTACGTTGGTGCGAGGGGAATGTCTCGGCAGCGTGGAACCCCTCGAAGACGCGCAAGTTATGGACGAACCCGATGACATGCTCGGCCGCAGTTCCAGTACGCTCAGTGCTGTTTCGATGTCTGGTTCATCACCCGCTGACGTGTTTGGTTCCACCATAGCTGACAACCTTACGCAGGTCCAGCGTTCCCAGCTTCTGGACCTGTTGGAAGAATTTCGCTCTTCTTTCGATGTCGCTCAAACGTCTCTCGGCCGCACGTCGGCCGTTACGCACGGCATCGAGACTGGCGCCCACCTGCCACTGCGGCAACGTCCATATCGCGTATCTCCCACAGAACGCCGTGTAATCACCGAGCAAGTCGACGACATGCTTCGACGCGATGTTATTCGACCCTCCAACAGCCCTTGGGCGTCTCCTGTCGTTCTTGTTGCGAAGAAGGACGGTTCTTTGCGGTTCTGTGTCGACTACAGACGACTCAACAAGATCACTCGTAAGGACGTGTATCCACTGCCGCGAATAGACGATGCGATTGACAGCCTGCAAGGCGCCGAATTCTTTTCATCTCTCGATTTGCGCTCAGGGTACTGGCAAGTACCTATGGCTGACGACGCTCGACCGAAGACCGCCTTTGTCACGCCCGACGGCCTGTACGAATTCAACGTCATGCCGTTTGGGCTGTGTAATGCGCCCGCCACCTTTGGGCGCATGATGGATACCGTTCTGCGCAACCTGAAATGGCACACGTGCTTGTGCTACCTCCACGACGTCGTCGTTTTTGCTCCGGACTTTTCCACCCATCTTCAACGCCTACGGCATGTTTTGACGCGTTTGAGCGACGCCGGTCTGCAACTGAATCTAAAGAAGTGCCGATTTGCAGCACGGCAGCTGACAATCCTCGGCTACGTCGTGTCCAAGGACGGAATTCTCCCCGCTCCAGGCAAACTTCGCGCCGTGACGGAGTTCCCGAAACCTACGTCCGTCAAAGAACTGCGCAGTTTCGTAGGACTGTGTTCCTACTTTCGGCGCTTCATTCGAAATTTCGCGACTATCATATCGCCTCTGACGAAGCTCCTCGGAAGTAACGGGCCCCTCCATTCATGGTCGTCCGAGTGCGACGACGCTTTCGAAAAGCTCCGCCGTTTGTTGACGTCGCCTCCCATACTACGCCACTACGACCCTACGGCTCCTACAGAGGTACACACAGACGCTAGCGGTGTTGGCCTTGGCGCTGTCCTTGCGCAGCGCATACCAGGGTTCCCTGAATATGTCGTCGCATATGCAAGTCGCACGCTTACTAAAGCCGAGACCAATTACACCGTCACCGAAAAGAAATGCCTGGCGATCATCTGGGCCCTTACGAAATTCCGACCTTATTTGTACGGTCGCCCATTTGATGCGATCACCGACCACCATGCACTATGCTGGTTGTCGTCACTGAAGGATCCCTCAGGTCACCTCGCCCGCTGGGCACTTCGCCTACAGGACTACGATATCCGCGTGCTGTACCGCAATGGGCGCCAGCATGCTGACGCCGACGCACTCTCGCGCTCCCCCTTGCCTGACGACAATACCCATAGCTCAGTGTCTCACAATGTCGTTTCTTCTATCGACATTCACACCATCGCTACTGAACAGCGCAAGGATCACTGGATCGCGTCATTGATAGACTTGCTGACTGATCCATCGGCAACACCATCCACTCGCGCGTTGCGTCGTCAAGCCCACCATTTCGCCGTTCGCGACGACCTCCTCCACCGACGCAATTACGGCGACGGCCGCCAGTGGCTACTCGTAATACCCCGCACTCGGCGTTCTGACATATGCGAATCGTTCCACTCTGATCCGCTGTGCGCACACTCTGGGGTATCGAAAACCTACCACCGCATTCGCCAACGGTACTTTTGGCGAGGGATGTACCGCTACGTGCAGAAGTTCGTTCGCTCCTGCATCGATTGTCAGCGCCGCAAAACATCAACGCACCTGTCGCCGGCAGTTTTGCAACCTCTGCCTTGCCCTGACCGGCCGTTCGGGCGCGTTGGCATAGACTTGTATGGACCACTTCCTCTAACGTCGGCTGGTAACCGCTGGGCCATCGTCGCTGTTGACCACCTTACGCGATACGCCGAAACTGCCGCCCTCCCAGCGGCTACAGCGCGCGACGTTGCTTCCTTCCTGCTGCACCGATTCATGCTGCGCCACGGTCCACCCCAGGAGCTGCTCAGCGATCGAGGTCGTGTCTTCTTGTCGGAAGTCGTCGAAGCCATCCTGAAAGAGTGCAACGTTGTTCACCGGAAAACTACTGCTTACCACCCGCAGACGAATGGCCTCACCGAACGCTTTAACCGCACGCTCGGCGACATGCTCTCGATGTACGTCGCCGCCGATCACACCAATTGGGATGCCATTCTGCCTTTCGTCACCTACGCCTATAATACCGCCCCTCAGAGCACTACTGGTTTCTCCCCCTTTTTCTTATTGTACGGCAGACACCCGTCGCACACAATCGACACAATCCTTCCATACAAGCCGGATCCGTCTGAGTGTGCGCCTATTTCTGCCACAGCCAGACTTGCTGAGGAGTGTTGGGAGCTTGCCAAGACGTTTACTACGCATGACCAAGAGCGGCAAAAGAGCATTCGCGGTGACACCACCACTTCTGCGCCCACGTTCCGCCCTGGAGCACTCGTATGGCTCTCAGTCCCTACCACTGCACCTGGCCTCTCTTCCAAACTGCTGCCCAAGTACGACGGCCCCTACCGTGTAGTCGAACGCACATCCCCGGTCAACTACCTGATCGAGCCCATTGAACCATCTTCGGACATGCGCCGTCGAGGGCGCGACATTGTCAACGTGGAGCGCCTGAAGCCCTATCATGACCCGCTCATAGTGACAAGCAGTTAGGTCGCCAAGCGGCTCCCTTTTTCGTACCCGGGGTAATTGTAGCGAAGCGTTGGAAGTTTGTAATGGGTCGCCCTCTCGAGCGCTTTCTAGTGGGTCGTCCCCTTCGGCTCTTCTCTGACAGCACGCTCCTCGCGCTCAGAGTCCGCGCTCTGTCTTGACTGTCGCCGTTGTGCTTCGTCGACTAGTGCCGTCAATAAACGCTTTTATAATATATATATATATATATATATATATATATATATATATATATATATATATATATATATATATATATATATATACATATATATATATATATATATATCCATGATGTCTTGCCCCCTTTTCAGTGCCAGTGGCAACAGCTTTGTTGTGCGTATTTAAACAACAAATATAGACGGAACACGTGTAAGTATCTAATCTTGTATTCGGATAGTGTTGGCACATCGACCTTTCACTATAACACAGCGCAATATTCAACACTGTTTTCATTAGTAAATTCCAAATATCAGCTGGGACTCTTATCATATCGGCTCAATGCTGTACAGCAGCTCATGCTCAAGTCTGAGAGTTGTAGCCACGCGCTTACAAATACGCTTGCGACGATCTTTTACCAAGGCTGGCTGATGAATACTTTACGACGTTACGATCTGGCGTCCGATCGAACATGCGGTGCCGCGGCAGGCGCGGCATGTACGCCAGAAAAGCAACGCCGATCAACGTAACCACACTGCAAACGCATCTCTGCCGATTGTTGCACTTTAGCTTAGCTCGTTTGCACTTTAATGTAAGAGTAAAAAGCTTTCGACTCTAAAATGCGCATTCTTCGACCTTCGCCAGCCGCTTGCGCCAAGATCGGTCGCAGTGCTGTACACGTTCCTCTAAAACAGGAACGAAAGCTCGTTCCTCGTTCCTTCCCAATCTTGGAGCGAGTTCCCATTACAAGTTCCTTCAATGCGAACGGTACTCGTTCCAGTTACATTTCGCAAATTGGAACGTGTCGTTACAATAACGTTGCATTTTAATATTTAATAAATATATAATATATTTTACGAATTTGACATCGCCGGCAGTAGGTTATATGTAGATAAAATAAATCTAAAAAACGCTCCTAGACGCATTTTTAGAGACCACCGGCCATGTTACAAACATGTCTAACTGCAACTTTCATGCTCGTCTATTACAAGTGCAACACATGGGGCACTTTCCATGTCAGTCCTCAAATGCGCCGTCAGAGTACTGCGCTTCAGATATTTAAATATAAACTCCACGCATGCACTAATATAAATAAGTTTCTTGCACAGCAAACCACATCGAAAAGAACAATACATAGGCTTTTAATGAGTGCTTATTCAATATCGCAGTGTGAGTAGAAAATAATCTCCAGGATACAGATTCGCAACTTAGTCAAGTCCCTTGTTCGCAATCAGCAAGAGTTGAATCTCGATGTTGGTATCCGACTGCGGAACATGTTTTCTCGTCAGCACTTTGTTGGCAATGTTGAAAAGCCGTTCCATCATGTGCTTGAGGGTACTGCCATGTTGTACAGAAATAGGGAAAAGTCAACCGTGGTCGTATGGGCGAGGACAGGCTCAGCGGGCGCAACAAGAATGTAGCGCTGGATGTATACGCAAATTGATGCAAGCCATGAAACAGTCTTTAAACTACGCGCGCCCTCCCAGCGGACAACGGCGCCAGTCGCCGCACGCGATCGGATCGCGTGAGATTGCGGCCAGAAAAGGGAGGAAGAAGAAGTGAAGAGCCGCTCGATCAAGAAGGAGAACGCTTCTTGTTTTTGACAAGTTAGCCCTCAATAAATAGTTCTCACAAGACTACCTGAATTGTTCGTTACAATTCTGGTGGAGCTGCTGGGTATGATCTCAAGCCCTGTTCGAGTTAGAGACGGAAGCCCTGAGCCACGCCGACTGGGACCCAACGAGCTCACGCCTGCGCACCAGCCGTCGTCCACGTGGTGAGCCACCCGAATTTCCTCTTTTGCGGGAGCCTGCTAGGGAACCACCGGCTGTCTGCGGCGGCAATACCGAAATGACATCCCCTAGTCGTCGCAACCCACGTCATCGTTGATCAGCCGCGTACGCCCGAGCCTTTCCACGGCGATACGTATGAAGACGCCGAGGATTGGCTTGAAAGATTTGAGCGCGTCGCCGACTGCAATGGATTGGCTGAAGACCGGAAGCTGCGCCGCGTTTATTTCGCGTTGCGAGACAGTGCGGGAACATGGTTTGAAAACGATGAAGGAGCTTTCCGGTCATGGGACGATTTCCGGCGGGAGCTGCTGGCCACGTTCTCGAGCACGGACCGCCGGGAAAGAGCTGAGGCCGCTCTGCAAGCGAGAAGCCAGCGGAACAGCGAAAGTGTGGCAATGTACGTCGAAGATATGTCCCGCTTGTTTCGCCGCGCTGACCCGAGCATGAGCGAGGACAAGAAGCTTCGGCATCGGATGCGCGGTGTGAGGCAGGAGCTTTTTGCCGGTTGGGTGCGGAGCCCTCCACGCACCGTCGCGGAATTCCGCTGCGAGGCGACAACTATGGAAAAGACACTCCAACAGTGAGCAAGGCTCTATAACCGAGTAGTAAACGCCACATCTGTGGAAGGGGTGTCCGCAGTATTCGGGAACAGCACCGATGTCTTGCGAGAACTCGTACGATCTGTAATTCGAGAAGAGCTCCAGAGGCAGCAAGCCCAAACTAAACAGCCACCCAACTACAATATCCAGCAACCCAACTAAACAGCAACCCAACTAAAATATTCTCGTTGGCAGAAGTGGTTCGCGAAGAAGTTAGGCTAGCATTCCGTGAGCAGCAGCCCCAAGCACAGCCTCAAGCGTCGTTACCGGTGCAGCCAGCGATCTCGTATGCCGAGGTACTCAGAGGAACACCTGGACGTACCTTCGTCACGGCAACTACACACCTACCCGAACCTCGGTTCACGCCGCCCCCACTTGAGATGAGAGTCCGCAAGGCTGACATATGGCGCACTCCCCATCGAATGCTGCTTTGCTATCACTGCGACGAAGCTGGCCACTTGTACCGGATGTGCGAATACCACCGAGCGGGACTTCGGGGTTTCTCCGTAAACGCTCCTTGCTCAAGAAACGGAGAACGCCCTTTTGCAATCCAGGAGTACTCGTCGACGTGTCAAAGCCTTCACACCTCACAACAGCATCAGCCTCGCTCAACAGCGCCACTGAGGTATAGATCACCAAGCCCGCGTGCGTCTTCAAGTTCCCCAAGGCGACATTCCCAAAGCCCGCTTCGGGAAAACTAAAATAGGCGAGCTGTGGAGGTAAGGCCGCTGCCGACACAACAGAACCTCCAGCGCTGATTTCGGGATATGACGACGGACACGAGCATGGGTGCAGAAACAGTAACGTTGCTTCCGATTTGTGTGTGCTTATAGAGGGCTGCGAAATTACTGCTTTAGTGGACGCAGGTGCAGACAATTCAGTTATGAGTAGAGCGCTTGCCAGAAAACAAAAACGTGCTGACTCCTTGGACGGCAGGAGGACACCTGATCGACACAGCCGTCAGGTGCACTTCTAGAATTGGAATACGTGGCTCCACGTACGTCGCCAGCTTGATTGTCTTGTCGTAATGCTCAAGGGATTTAATTATTGGAATGGACTTTTTGCAGGCGAACGGTGCAGTTATAAATTTGCAGGAAGCGTCCGTGTCCTTCTCCACGAAGCGCGCCATTGCGACATTCGAATGTGAAGAGCAATACGACGCGCTCCAGATTGTGGATGACGACGTAACGGTACCCCCAAGATCCAGTATAGCTGTCATCGTAAGAACCAACGTATTCAGCGACTATGAAGGAATGGCGGTCGGTAACACTGGGCTTCTCGAAAAAGGAATCTGTATGGCACGAGGTCTTGTTCGGCTGCGTAATGGGTGCACGAATGTCTTTTTGACTAATTTCGGAAACGAGGTGCAGCATATTGCGAAGGAAACCCTCATTACATTGACATTACAAATTTGGGCTCTTCTGATAGGGCACCACTCAATTCTGACAACGTAAACTGCATACTCGCATCTATCAGCATCGACACAGCCCTATCACCGGACCAGAAGCGGCCAATCGAGAGCCTTGTACGAGAATTTGCCTCCTGTTTCTCAACGTCATCAAAAGTCCAGAGGACATCTATCGCCAAGCACCGCATTATAGTCGAGGACTCGGTGAGGCCTATTTGCCAGCACCCCTACCGAGTGTCACCAAAGGAGAGAGAGGTCATCAAAAGCCAAGTTGAAGAAATGCTTCGAGACGACGTCATACAGCCGTCAGCCAGCCCGTGGGCGTCGCCTGTGGTGCTAGTAAAGAAGAAGGACCACACTTTGCGTTTTTGCGTAGATTAGAGAAAGTTGAACGTCGTCACGAAGCGGGGTGTCTATCCGCTCCCAAGGATCGATGACACTCTTCACAGATTACGGGATGCGAAATTCTTTTCCTCTTTGGACCTCAAGAGTGGATGTGGTAAGAGGACGGTGAACGGGCGTCGGCGTCGTGTGGTGCTCGGCGTGCGGTGCCGATGAAGAAAGGCGCGCGTGGTGCGCGGGCCACGAAAACGCAGCTCGAGGGACAAGGAAGAAGGGGCTGGGCTGCGAAGACTGAGGACGAACTCGACGAGAGCGCATGAAGTTCTGGCTCCGTTCCGGCTTCGCCATCGTCGCGGCCTCCTGAGCTGGGCCTCGCCCCGGCTCCTGTGACCGGCCTACCGTCCTTGGCTCGGGTTTCGTCCCGGGCCGTTCTTCCTACCGGGTCCACACCCGGGTGCCGTCCGCGAGCCTGGGCCACGCCCCGGTGCTCGTCTTCGACCTGGTAGCCTCGCCTGATGCTGTTCAGGGTGCCTCCAGGGCTGTTCTTGAGCCGGGGTCACGACCGGCGCTGTTCTGACACCCTGGCTACGTCACCGTGCTGACGTGCTGCCGTGGTCGTGCCAAGGTTCGCCGCAAGCCCGACTGCGTCGATTTCTTCGGACCCGCCGCCGCACCGCAAGACCGACGCCCGCAGACTGTGAGTGCGCGTGACTGAGGTTTTGTAAATAGGCTCTATAGGATATGTTTATGCTCGTTGTGTACATGTTTGGTCTGACGTCCTGGTTCGTGTCATATTAAACTTCCCTGTGTCTCTTGGAGCGTACGTCGTTCGTCTGGCCAACCTGCGCCCACATTCAGACCCCCACAATTTTGGCGAGCCTGCCAGGATCGGCTTTACCATCTTGCCGAGTGCCAGACGGGCGAGGCGCACCAATGGATATAGAGAGGTTACACGCGACCGGAAAGGACATGGGTCTATCAGGTTCCGCACTACAGGAATGGGTTGATGCGGAGCGCGTTTTTGAAAGGGACCTTCGCGTGCAAGTCCGCAACGAGCAGCGAGAGAGGATAGAACTGGAGGAGAGACGGCTACAAGCCGAGGAGCGCGTTCTGCAGCTGATGCTGAAGCTACAAGAGCAGGCAACGAGTTCGAACGCGGGAGAAAGTGGGCGGCCGGTGAATGACGACGCAGCGTCACCAGCTGTAATGGATAGCTGTAGCCCGCACAAGCTGTTGCCACCATTCAACGAGATGCGAGATGACCTCGACGCATATCTGCAGCGTTTTGAGCGCGTCGCGGTGTCTCAGGAGTGGCCTCGGAGCAAATGGGCCTTATCGCTCAGCTTGTGCCTGACGGGGGAGGCTTTATCCGTCATTAGTCGACTTGACTCTGCTTCCGCCTCTGACTATGATCAGGTGAAGACAACACTGCTGTTAAGATTCCGGTATACCGCTGAAGGATACCGCGAGAAATTTCGTAAGGCGAGACCAGAGGACAGAGAGACGGGTCTGCAGTATGCTTCTCGAATAGCAGGTCATTTTGACCGTTGGATGGAACTTGCAAACGTCGAGAAAACGTACGACGCTCTTCGCGACGTAATGATTGCAGAACAGTTCATGAAGGGATGCTCTCCCACTCTTAGGGTATTTCTGAAGGAGCGGAATTGCAAGAAGTTGAGCTCGTTAGCACAGAACGCTGATTGCTTCCTAGAAGCTCAAGATCTATTCAATTTGGGTAAGGACAAGCTAATGAAGGAGAGCTCAGCAGATGCTCGTAAAACAGAGACCCCGAAGCGGCAGTTCAAGAGCCAGAGTCTGTGTTTCCTGTGCAATAAGTCAGGACACCGAGCGTCTGAATGTTGGTCTCGGACGAGAAATAACCAGTCAGCAACAGGATGGTCGAGTGGCAAGAACGGTTCCTCTGCGGAGGCAACTAGAACCCAGGAAAGGCGGCTGGCGTCATGTATGTTGTCGCCCAAAGAAGTAGGCGGCACTGCTGTACCGGAGAAACCAGAGGATGGGTACGTCGTGCTTCGGAATGGGGAGACTATTCCAGTCGTGAATACCACGTCGACACCTACCCCAACTGCGGCTGACGTCGGAACTCTACCTGTGGCGAAAGGATTGCTCGAGGGCAAGACAGTATCTGTTCTTCGAGATACGGGATGCAACACCGTAGTAGTACGAGAAAGACTTGTCCCGGAAGAAAAGTTTACGGGTACCACAAGCCCTGTTTTCTTGCTCGATAGAACCGTGCACTACTTGCCAGAGGCAATAGTCTATCTGGACACGCCGTTCTTTACCGGTATCGTGCGAGCTAAATGCATGAAGAACGCGCTGTATGATGTCGTGCTAGGCAACATCGAAGGTGTCCGGTCTGCAGAGCAAGGATATTCGCACAATTCTCAGCAGCGTCGTGGGAGTCAGCAGGATAGCGGACCGGAGGTCGTCACCGAGCCCGCTAACTCGCCCGTGCACAGTATCGCGGACGATAAGCAAAGTGATGTCGGGAAGGGTTCACGGTATCTACCAGCGGCCGAAGAGACAACTTGCACGCCTCGTGGAACCGAAGATCAAGATCCACTCGTTGACAGCGCTGCAGCAGCGGAAGGGACACGCGCCACATCCTGCCTACCTGTTCTTAAAGCCACTGTCACAACCATGGATAAAACGACTCTCGAGGAATACCAAAGAAGTGACCCGTCATTACGGCGTTGTTACGAAAGCGTTGGTAAAAAGGTAATTGTAAATAATCGGGAGACACGCTACTTTCTTGCCGATGGAATATTATATCGGAAGCACAAGCTACTGTCGGAGAAGGAACTCGAGCAACTGGTTGTGCCGAGACAGCTGCGAGAGACGGTGCTCAAGCTCGCCCACGAAGGAACCCTCGCCGGTCATCAAGGGATCTCCCGAACAACTGACCGCATCCTTGCCGAATTTTACTGGCCAGGAGTTCAATCGGAAACCAAGAGGTTTGTGAAGTCCTGCGACATCTGTCAGCGGACTGTCCCGCGCCATTTAGTCGGTCGAGCTCCGCTTGGTACCATGCCAGTCATTGAGACTCCGTTTTCTCGCGTGGGCATCGACATCGTCGGCCCTTTGTCACCGACCTCGTCCAAGGGCAACAGGTACATCCTAACCATGGTGGACTTTGCGACGAGGTATCCAGACGCTATCGCACTGCCTTCAATGGAGAGCAAGATCGTGGCAGAAGGACTAATGGAAATGCTGTCTCGAGTGGGATTACCGCGCGAAATAGTAAGTGACCGCGGGACAAGCTTCATGTCGTCGGTAATGAAGGAGTTCAGCCGACTACTGTCAATTAGGCAATTACCGACAACCCCATATCATCCGATGGCCAATGGGTTAGTGGAGCGATTCAACGGCACGTTGAAACGCATGCTTCGACGAATGTGTCAGGAGTGCCCGAAGAATTGGGACCGCTACCTCGGCCCCCTTCTCTTCGCTTATCGAGAGGTGCCACAAAAGAGTACTGGGTACTCGCCGTTCGAGTTACTCTACGGCCGGTACGTTCGTGGTCCCATGACGATTTTGAGAGACCTGTGGACGAACCCAAAGCTGGATGACGTGACCAAGTCGGCCTACGAATATATCATAGAATTGCGGGAACGACTCCAACAAACCTGCGAAATTGTGTCTCAGGACCTTGCGAAGGCACACGTTCGCCAGAAGAGCTATTATGATCGCAAGGCGAAGAAACGGGACTTATGCGTGGGGGACAAAGTTCTCGTGCTGCTGCCCGCGGATCACAACAAACTGATCTTCACATGGAAGGGCCCTTTTACTGTGATAGAGAAGAAGAGCCCATTGGATTATGCTGTCGACCTTGGTCACAGAACCACTGTCTTCCACATCAACATGCTCAAAAGGTATGAGCTGCGGAAGGCCACTGACATGTCCACGACGACAGCTGCTGCTGTGACGTCAATCAACCAAATGGAAACTGACAACGCGGAGAATTCACTTCATGCCCCACTCGTGCAAACGCAGAATTGGCGAGACGTGACTGTAGGATCTAACCTTACTAAAGACCAGCGGAAACAAGTAGACGAGTTACTTGAAACATATCAAGACATATTCTCTGATTTGCCAGGAAAAACCGATGTGCTACAGTGCCGCCTCAAGCTAACGACGGATATACCCATCCATGTCAAGCAATATCCGATGCCATTCGCAGTTAAAGAAGCCGTGGAAAAAGAGATCCAAGAGATGTTGCGCTTAGGCATCATTGAAAGATCAACATCTGCTTATCAGGCACCGATTGTTGTCGTCAAGAAAAAGGACGGTACGATGCGCCTGTGCATTGACTTTCGACAGCTGAATAGCGTAGTCGTACCGGATTCGGAGCCGATACCGCGACCCGACATGATGTTCGCACAACTCACGGGACGTCAGTATTTTTCGAAATTCGACTTTACGAAAGGATACTGGCAGGTGCCGATGTCGAGCGCATCCAAAGAGTTTACAGCATTCGCATGCGATTCGGGCTTGTACCAGTTCCGATTCATGCCGTTCGGCATTAAGACTGCACCCGCCGTATTTAATCGGCTGATGAGAGAGGTTATTGGCGCCATCCCTCACGTATACTACTATTTTGACGATGTTCTCGTCGCCACCAAAACATGGGAGGAACATCTGGCGACTTTACTTCAAATATTCGAGCGCGTACGAGCCGTCAATCTCACTGTAAAGCCCAAGAAAAGTGAGATAGGATTCCTGACGACAAGTTTCCTTGGCCACGTTGTAGGACAAGGCATGTTACAGCCAGTGAACGAAACATCGCAGAAAATTGCGTCTGCCAAGCGGCCGGAAACTAAGAAAGAACTCCGTGCTTTTCTAGGCCTTACTGGCTATTATCGGGAGTTTGTACCAAACTATGCAGAGCTCGCCCATCCTCTCACAGAACTCACACGGAAAGGATGCCCGAATAAACTTGACTGGAGGGACATCCACCAGAATGCATTTGAAAGACTCAAGGGGATGCTATCACAACACCCTATATTAAGAGCACCCGATCTCGAGAAACCCTTCGTATTGCGCACTGACGCATCGTCAAAAAGCCTGGGGGCCGTACTGCTGCAAGAGCATAACGGACATTTACATCCAGTGTCCTACGCCAGCAGGAAACTGCTACCACGCGAAGCGGCATATTCGACCATCGAACGCGAATGCCTCGCCATTGTGTGGGGTGTCCAGAAGTTCCATGTCTACCTCTATGGTCGGCCTTTCATCTTGCAGTCTGACCACCAACCGCTCAGATACATCAACTCGGCTCGACAAGTAAACGCACGGATACTCCGTTGGAGTTTAGCGTTGATGGACTATGACTTCCGCGTGGATTACATACGAGGCTCTGATAATGTCGGTGCAGACTATATGAGCCGAATGTCCAGTGGTGTAGAGTAGTCTGTCCACGTGCTGGACGAGTGGTGTAAAACCGCATCGACTTTTCACTTAGACACTTTGTTACGCTTTGTGAGTGTATCCGCCCTTGCCTTGTCTTGCCGCCTCGCTCATCTTGAACAGGGGGGAAGTGTGGTAAGAGGACGGTGAACGGGCGTCGGCGTCGTGTGGTGCTCGGCGTGCGGTGCCGATGAAGAAAGGCGCGCGTGGTGCGCGGGCCACGAAAACGCAGCTCGAGGGACAAGGAAGAAGGGGCTGGGCTGCGAAGACTGAGGACGAACTCGACGAGAGCGCATGAAGTTCTGGCTCCGTTCCGGCTTCGCCATCGTCGCGGCCTCCTGAGCTGGGCCTCGCCCCGGCTCCTGTGACCGGCCTACCGTCCTTGGCTCGGGTTTCGTCCCGGGCCGTTCTTCCTACCGGGTCCACACCCGGGTGCCGTCCGCGAGCCTGGGCCACGCCCCGGTGCTCGTCTTCGACCTGGGAGCCTCGCCTGATGCTGTTCAGGGTGCCTCCAGGGCTGTTCTTGAGCCGGGGTCACGACCGGCGCTGTTCTGACACCCTGGCTACGTCACCGTGCTGACGTGCTGCCGTGGTCGTGACCCCGGCTCAAGAACAGCCCTGGAGGCACCCTGAACAGCATCAGGCGAGGCTCCCAGGTCGAAGACGAGCACCGGGGCGTGGCCCAGGCTCGCGGACGGCACCCGGGTGTGGACCCGGTAGGAAGAACGGCCCGGGACGAAACCCGAGCCAAGGACGGTAGGCCGGTCACAGGAGCCGGGGCGAGGCCCAGCTCAGGAGGCCGCGACGATGGCGAAGCCGGAACGGAGCCAGAACTTCATGCGCTCTCGTCGAGTTCGTCCTCAGTCTTCGCAGCCCAGCCCCTTCTTCCTTGTCCCTCGAGCTGCGTTTTCGTGGCCCGCGCACCACGCGCGCCTTTCTTCATCGGCACCGCACGCCGAGCACCACACGACGCCGACGCCCGTTCACCGTCCTCTTACCACAGTGGATAATGGCAGATCGAGGTGAACGAAAGAGACCGCGAGAAAACAGCGTTCGTCACTCCAGATGGGCTGTACGAGTTCAAGGTAAGCCCATTCGACCTCTGTTCCGCACCTGCCACGTTTCAGCGGATGATGGACACTGTACTGTCCGGGTTAAAATGACAGACCTGTCTTGTTTATCTCGACGACGTCGTAATCTTTTCAACCACCTTCGATCAGCATGTGCAACGACTACGAACTGTTCTCAAGGCCATTAGTTCAGCAGGGCTAACTATAAAGCCACAAAAGTGCCATTTTGGTTTCCGCGAACTCCTTTTCCTGGGCCATGTGGTTAGTTCTGAAGACATCCGGCCTGACCCTG
Organism: Rhipicephalus sanguineus; assembly: GCF_013339695.2. NCBI lineage: Eukaryota > Metazoa > Arthropoda > Arachnida > Ixodida > Ixodidae > Rhipicephalus > Rhipicephalus sanguineus. Next base: position 204,936,747 of record NC_051180.1, read on the forward strand.
AGAAGACTGCAGCAGTAGGCAAGTTCCCAAGACCCACGGATAAATAGGCTGTCAGGCGATTTTTAGGGCTTTGTGCCTATTACAGACGCTTCGTAAAAAATTTTTCCAAGATTGCCGAACCGCTAGCACGTCTGAGAAAAGAAGATGTACCTTTCGTCCGGACGAGTGAGCAAGATGCTGCATCCCATGAACTACGACAGCGGCTTCAAAATGACCCGGTTCTTGCACACTTTGATGACGAAGCCGAGACAGACATACACACGGACGCAAGTAACTTGGGACTCGGTGCCGTCCTCGTTCAGTCGCAAAAGGGAGAGGAGCGTGTGATTACTTACGCTAGCCGCACTCTTTCGAAGGCGGAAACTAACAATTCAGCGACAGAAAAAGAATGTCTCGCGGTGATTTGGGCCATAGGAAAATTCCGACCATACTTATACGGCAGACCATTTCGCGCAGTGAGCGACCATCACTCGCTGTGCTGGCTCGCATATCTGAAGGACCCGTCTGGGCGACTTGCAAGATGGAGCCTGAGGCTGCAGGAGTACGACATAACAGTGGTATACAAGTCTGGCCGCAAGCACAGTGACGCTGACTGCTTGTCACGAGCACCTGTCGGATCTGCGCCTGCGGAAGATGTAGATGACTGTCCGTTTCTTGGAGCCGTCACCACATCAGAAATGGCTCAACATCAGCAGTCTGACGCCGATTTACTTCTGCTCATCAGGTATCTGCAAGGACACCCTTTCCGTGTTCCACGAGTTTTCACACGGGGATTGTCATCGTATGTGATGAGAAATAACGTCCTCTACAAGAGGAATTTCGACCACAGCGCCGAGAAATTCCTACTTGTCATCCCTTTGAACTTGCGATCCGAAATCTTGGAAGCCTGTCACGATGACCCCTCATCAGGACACCTCGGAGTGAGTCGAACATTCGCTCGCATTCGTGCCAAGTACTACTGGTCAAAATTATTGCATTCGGTACAGCATTATATCAGAACTTTTCGGGATTGCCAGCGACGCAGGACGTCTCCACTAAAACCGGCCGGCCTCCTTCACCCAATAGAACCCCCAGAGGCCCCGTTCGAACACGTAGGAATGGACCTGCTTGGTCCATTTCCAACATCATCATTAGGAAAAAGATGTATTGTAGTAGCGACAGATTACTTAACCCGATATGCCGAAACAGCATCTCTGATCAGGGGGACAGCCATCGAAGTAGCAGAATTCTTCGTCACTTCCATAGTACTACGACATGGTGCCCCTAAAGTTGTTATTACAGACCGAGGAACTGCATTTACAGCCGATTTGACGATGTCCATAATGAAGCTTATCCACACCTGCCACAGGAAAACAACTGCTTATCACCCGCAAACGAATGGGCTGACAGAACGTCTCAACAGAACGCTGACCGATATGTTGTCAATTTACGTAGACTTGGAACACCGTACATGGGACAGGATACTACCGTATGCCACATTCGCTTATAATACCGCATTGCAGGTGACTACTCAAGTGACGCCCTTCCAGCTTGTTTATGGCCGAACAGTCACCACGCCTCTGGATGCAATGCTGCCCGTAAACGACAATGCTGAACACAAACATGACATCAACGATTTTACCCAGAGCGCTGAAGAAGCACGTCAGCTGACACGACACCACATTCAACAACAGCAGCGCATCGATGCGGACCGATACAACTTGCGGCGAAGAGAAGTCGAGTATGCACCAGGTGACAGAGTATGGATATGGACTCCCGTACGAACCCCTGGCCTTCTGAAAAGCTTCTTCGTCGTTATTTAGGTCCTTACCGAGTGCTCCGCCGAATCAGCCCCTTGAACTACGAGGTTAAGCCAGAAGGACAAGTGAGTTCATCAAGATGCCGACGTCGCACAGAAACTGTTCATGTGGTCAGAATGAAGCCATATTACGACCGGCAGTGAACATTCTCTAGTTTGTGCCGAATACCACTATCACCGACGCAGATAACGGATAACGCCGTGTCAACACCCTCGCCGCCATACGCATCGGGACGATGCGTTTGGAGGGGGAATAATGATGCAAGCCATGAAACAGTCTTTAAACTACGCGCGCCCTCCCAGCGGACAACGGCGCCAGTCGCCGCACGCGATCGGATCGCGTGAGATTGTGACCAGAAAAGAGAGCAAGAAGTGAGGAGCCGCTCGATCAAGAAGGAGAACGCTTCTTGTTTTTGACAAGTTAGACCTCAATAAATAGTTCTCACAAGACTACCTGAATTGTTCGTTACAATATCGTTTATAGCATGACATACTTTATCGGTGCTGCGGCTATCAAACTGAACTAAAATAAAAGTTATTGACCGATAGCCGCGGAGATAACTTGCATGTTGAAGGGATGCCTGCCCAAACGAAACTGTCGAAGGCACCAGACAGGCGCCGCTGCAGCACCCGCGTCCACTGCGTTTAGGTCTTCTTCCCCGCTATCCACGCAACCGGGTGTCAATAGACAGCAGTGTTGCGGAATGGCCTCCTCCATTCCATTCCCATTTCATTCTGGGAATTAGAACTTGCCGCAATTCTATTCATTTCAATTTCTCGGATTGAAAAAACATAGACCATTCCCACTCCGTGAATGACCGGTCAGTTCAATTCCATTCCTGTAATTCCTCAACGTAGGAAAGCCATCTTGATGGTTTTATGAAGTTAACAATGAACGCTCCATAAAGCTGATATCATCAGATGCATTAAGAACTGCAAAAGTACGTTGCCGTGGTCACATGGGCTCTCCTGATTCGGCTGGCTTCCCGAACCAATGCTTTCGAAAGTTTATTCTCTCTCTCTCTCTCTGTACGGAGGGGGAGGGCACACAGTTCATCGTTACGACTATGTGCTGCGAGTTTCGGGCAGAAGGGACAGTATTAGAGTAGACAGGGGGGAGGACAGTATTTCAAAAGGGTGGGAGGGGGGGGATTATGAGGTGGGATGGTGCGCGAGCTCGTATACAAAGGCTAGCAGTGAACACAAGCATCGCGCCAGAGTCATTACGCATCACAACTTAGAGAAGGGCTTTTTCGGATATGCTTCCGAGTAGCCGACGACGACAGAAGCAAAAACAAAGAAGTGAAGGGCGGAGAGACAGCAGGCGGCTGGGGCGCCACCAAGAGAAAGAAAAATCGCAAGGCGTAAGGGAGGGGGGGGGGGAGGGGCCACCGCCGTAGTTCCGCACGACGGATACCAACGGCATAGACCGCGGTTACGCGAAGAACAAACTTCGAAGCAACACAGTCTATATAAGGAAATAATTGTAGTAGGCACGTTGTTTATAAATATACCATGCTTGTTCTCAGCCAAGTCATTTTAAAAATACTGCTTCATTGCTAAATTGGAGGCTCTGACTTACTAATGTTTGAAGTTTGAAAAACAGCGCCTAGACAAAAACGTGCCCTATTTTCGCAAACAGATGTAATTCCATTCCGTGCAAAGGACGCTTAATTCCATTCCCATTCCATTCCTTCATGCGTTGTCCCCATTCTCTTCCCATTCCATTCGGGGGTCGCAAAAATATTACAGCATATCCATGTGTGAATGATGAAGAGCTTGGGCGAAGCTCCTGATGCAATCATGGTTACACCGTGAAATGTTCAGTCGTTTTGCCCAGCGGTAATCAAAGCGATACGCCGCTTTGATTACTGCTGCGCTCGCTTGGCGGCAGCCTCTCGAGCTCGCACCTCGGGATCCTGCCGACGAGCACGAGACGCAGCGGCCTTCAGCACCCGGCGCTCCTCGTCGTTCATGGTCCGCCAAGCAGCACGATCCGGCAAGCGCACTCCTCCACGTACGGCGACAGTCAATGAGAATGAGAGATAACGGGCGGAGCAGCCAATCTGAGAGCAGCGGCACTTATAACGCCATCTAGCGTGCATTCACCCAACCGCCATATTGCACACATCTCTATGGGACAGCGCCATCTATTGAATGATACGGGAAACGCGACGGCGGGGGAACGCCGGACGGGGCGACGACCGACCGGGTGATGCTATAAGGAGCTTCGCCCCTAAAATGTGGAATGATTCCGGAGTCATTCGGATTCCGGAGTGGCAACTCCGCAACACTGATAGATGTGTCGATAGCTGCCGGCGGCATGCGCGAGATACTAAAGGGACGTCTGAGCCAGCCGCTAAAGACCACGCGACGAGAGAAACATTCCCAGGAAGTGGGCTGAAGCTTCGCAGTCGGCAGCGCCCGAACATAAAACCAATAAAACGTCGGAAGAGTACGCTGCACGTGGCAAGGCGCTCACTCCCAAGGGGTAGAACCAAAGTGTAACATGGTGACCGTTAAAATGGGGCCGAAGACCATTCATGCGCAGCGGGAGGCCACCAGCATAGTCAAGTGACAGGCGAGTGGAAGATTCTTGCGCCTCACGCGGTCGCCCATCCGCCCTGTTTTGCATGATGTGCTGTGTGCGGGTGCCTGTTCAATGCCGAGGAGCGTTTACAGAAGGAACGCTGTTCCCTATGCCGTTCCTACGTAAACGTAACGAGTTACCGTTGCAGTTCCACAGATCATTAATGGAACGGTGGCGTTCCTCCGTTACTTCAAAAAGTAACTGGTTCCTGGAACGCCTTGGAACGCCGTTTCCGTACAACACTGGGTCGCACCCAATATGACCCGTACGACTCCCAGTGAAGGTAGGCCTAGCGCACCTGCCGAGTGCGTGTCTACATGCTGTCGGTGCTTCGGGGTTTAAAGATACGCAATTGCGACTGAAGAATGAGTGTACAGCAAAACTTCAGTATCGGTTAACCTGAATGAACCATTTTTTCTTGCGTACGGTGTCCGTACAAAAAGCGATGGGCATCGTTGCGACGCGCTTTGAGCAAACGCACCGCGGCAGCCACCGTAAGTCGCCAGGCGCACTCTCGGGCACTTCGCTGACTGTCACTAATCCCGTTAATCGGGTTGGCGATCGCAGGGCGGATTCCAAGGGCTGGCGTCTTGGCCTTCCGAAAGCGCACTACGAAAGCGCGGACAATATAGAGTTGGTCCTTTTGGTGCGCCAGCGAACGCCAGTTGTGGTCGAAAGACCGAGTCAGAGCCGAGAGTCGATAACACAAACGAAAACGAAATATATTATCAGTTAAGGCAATACAAATACCACAAACACATGCACACTCGACTGGTACCAGTTACAGCTTCACAATATAACTCAGATGGTGTTTACACAACGGGAACTAAACAGATCACACGCTACAAATGCAGTCGCATGCGTTACAACTATTCAAGGACAGTTAAAGTTCTAAATATACAATGGCGTATCCAGTCCGCAATTCTTGGACGGTACTTGAATGCTTCTGTTCTAGGAAACACTCACGCCAACTCCAGCGGTGTTGGCCAACTCCATCATAAGCGCGTCTTCTTTGACTGACGGGGCCACACTCAGCATAACTTCATGTCCGGGCCGACTGCCTCACTAACTCACTCCTGACTGTCTCATCGTCGTCGCACGCTTTTATCTCCTCTCCCCAGGGCTCTAGAAGCGTCGTGAGCGTTCTCCGGCGTGTAGCTCAGCCAAAGCTAGGGAAAGGGCGAGAGCTTTCTTGTAGGTTCGAATCGCGGCGGCGTCGCTTGGCATTGCATCACGCTTCTCTTCCATATGTTTCCAGGCTTTGCCGGGTGTTTGATCGCGTTGCCTGCGTCTGGCTCGAGTGGGTGAGGAGGATGCGGCGCGTCGGCGTCTTTTGATACTTCTTTTTAAATGCGAATGCATTTCTTAGTCGGACTATGTCAGGCGTCTGTCGGTGTCCACGCGCCGGCAGGTGTTATCGCTCCGTTCTCACTACCTCTCCCATAGCAACAGCTGCGGGCGCGCGCGCTTATCCGCGCCCCTAGCAACCGGAGCAGGTGGTGCGGGCGGAGTAGGGGAGAGTGAGTGGAGAGGAGGAGCGCGCTGTGGCGTGTGAGGGCGCTCGCACCGCGGGAGCTCGGTGGAGCTCCCGCGTGTGTGGAGAGAGTGTAGGAGAGGGTAGGTGCAGTGCTTCGCCGCTCCTTCTCTCGCCGTTCGCTGTCTCTCCTCCCTGCGCCACCGCCTCAATGCAGTGCGTTTGAAACGCGTTTGTAGCGTTTGTGCTGCCTTGGCACAGACCTGAAAACAGCGCGTTCTAAACGCGTTTGTGCTGCATTGAAGGCGGTGGCAACATCCCTGAGGTGATTACGAACGCACGTAGGAAGCGTTCGTTGAAAGAGGCGCCAAAAAGGGAGACACTTGAGCGCGTCGATGTGTCCAGCTTTACGCCATTAAAATTACTACGCCGTGTACTCTCGGCGCAAGAAATGCATTCGCATTTCCTCACGATAGCCTTCGGGGAGCTGGGGGCATTTTTTTCGTCGTTCGCGCCTCTAGGGCGAGCGGTTCGCGCCGTTCTACCCGGCCGCTGCTTGAAAGCGGCCGCGCGCGCGCACACTGACACACACTTGTCAATTAGTACGCCTTGTTGAACTAACGTGATGGCATACTTTCTTCCACGTTCATATTGGTGTTTGGCGATCGGTTATGTAGATAGTTGCACCTATCGATTGAGGTGCAAATCAGTACACTGACACGGCCTCTGTACCGGTGTATCATCGATTGCGCGAGCAAATACACGTTATTCAAGTCATTCGTGGTCGGAAGCTGTTTGTGGGTTATGAAGAAGCGAATTTTATTTGGAAAGTAGGGTCACCTCCAACTACAGTATGTCACCCGTAAAGATGACGCCGTGCGGTGAGCTGTCTTGACTAGTCTTTTTACGGCGAGAGTGTTGTGGTGTAGCGTGGCATAGTGGTAGAGACTTTCGGCTGAGAATCTAAGGGTGTCATGTTTGATTCCTCCTGCCAAATGTTTTTTTTTCATGGCTCTTTTTCATTGCAATAATGCTTTGGTGTCCACCTTATTCCAGCTGCTAATTAGTTGTGTCGTAAACTAAGTTGGCGATGCGTTAGAAGTTGCCAATGTTCGCGGCTTCGAAGCTGCCTCTGTTGGCGTTTCAGAAACCAAAGCCTGAAGATCACAAACACTTTCTTTTGTTATTACTGAACGCTATCCTATTACCTTGCACATTAATGTGACGTCTGTGGCGTCTACGTTCGGAGAATTATGGTTAAGAGACAGTTATGTATCGCTGTGTGGCGTCGGTCAGAAGCTCGCGCTAGATTCTACTCCGTCTGCTTGGCAGGGAGTTCCTGACCCTGTTGACGCTACGCCGGGCCGGCAGTTCCGTGGATTGGGAACTCTATCTTAGTAACAGAGAGTTCGCGGCCTCTTTTACTCGGCCTTCAAGGAAAGAGTAAGTTCAGCGGCTAACTCTCCACTACTTCCCCACGGCGTTAGAGAACTCTGGCGAGAGTAATACAGTCGCTCTACTCTTGCAGTACTCCCTCTACATCTCTGAGTGTAGAGAGTATACATTCGGTTCGACTGCGACGGCGAATGTATTTTATTGCGTTAGAAATTATATGGACAGTCTCGACAGGTTTTTGCCGTCGCCATCATGTCCCGTACGAAGTCCAAATTGATAAGATCGCACGCACATCGTATGTTCTACCGCGGGTAAACGCGCGCGAGCGGGGGCGGCGAACGCGACCGAAATAGAGATCAAACGAGCCGGCCCAGTTCCGTCGCTCGGAGAGTGCATGCGATAAGATCACCTCGCTCGCGAGGCCTGCCGTCGAAGCAGACAGGAAACGCCCCGCCCGCCTTTAACGACCACGTAAATACGCGGGGGAAGGGGGGTGTCGCGCGAGCAGCAACTTTGAACTTTGAATCTAAGGGCGCGGTCGCGATGGCTGGCGCGCGCGCTATCTCGACAGCCATTGCAGCGGGCGGCTCGTAGACCCTTCTACGTGCTGCGGTCTCAACGCGAAGTGACTATTTTAAAGACGATAGTCTTTCTTGGGGAACTTAAACACAGAAATTTCGGTCTGTCTGTCTTTCTGTTTGTCTGTCTGTCCCTCGAATCAGCCACCCGGCCAAAGTTGAACCGCTTGCTTACCGCCCACCCATCTTGAACTGGTACGGCTGTTCATACTTGTGAACGTTGTCGATTAAAAAGTGAATATCACGCATGTCTGAGGCGCGACATCGCTAGGTAAGTATTAGGTGGTGTGTTCCTTTAAGAGAAAATACATAGATAAGTAATTTTATTTTATTTATTTACAAATACTGCTGTCTCAATTATTGAGACATAGCAGGAGTTGATACAGATGTGCAACACAATGAAAAAAAATACAATTTAACGAAATACGTGATTTCGCAACTCTTTCAAATTGCTGAGCATCGAGTCTGCGCAGAGACCCGTCAAGCTCATTCCGGTTGATGCACGGTCCGCGGAAAAAAGTAAAACCTAAAACAATCAAGACTAGCTCTAAAGGGCATAATATTTAGGGAATTGAATCGTCGCGTACGGCGTCCAGAAGCTGCAACAAAAGAAATGGGTGCTAGAACACTCAAGCCGGTGTGAACTATCTTACGCAGGAGGATGATTCGATCGCAAGTGCGCCGATGTTCGAGAGGCTGCAGCGATAAAACATGCGCATGCGAACTAGGCGAGAACAGCCGGTCATAGCGACCGGCGTAATGTAAATTAAAACATACATTGATGTTTTTTTTGTTCAGTTCAACAACGTAGATTATGTAACTACTTTTGGTAGTAGCATTTTTATATACTGCGGCTACATAGACTTGCTTAGATGTTTCGTCCTGTCACTTCTGCTGTACGGGTGACCAGAGCTTAGTCAAGCTGCGCAAGCGCACCTTTTTCTCTGGTCCCCAATTTTCGCAGTGACAATGCACTGTATTGTCTGAAGCGAAAATAAAATTTGATTCATTGATTGATTGATTGATCGAAAAATAAACCTTATTGCTTTTTTCTGAACAGATTCTAACGTAGCTATGTCATGTTTGTGGTGAGGTGACCAAAGAACCGATGCATATTCGAGTACAGGCCTGACCAAGGTCTTGTGCGCTGTCAATTTGCATTCTTTTGTCGTGTTGCTTAACGTGCGTCGGAGATACCAAAGTTTTCGAAGAGCCTTGTTGCAGATTGTTTCGACATGCGTGTGCCATTTTAATTTGTTGTCAAAGTTACACCAAGGTATTTAAACTCCGTGACACGAGCTAGACTGACACCATTATTAGTATATATAAAATTAAGAGGCTGTTTCTTATTTGAAAAGGTCATGGCTACAGTCTTTTTGAAATTAATAGACATTTGCCAGGTTTCACTGCAGTTACAAAACAATGAAAAGCACTGTTCAGCGCTTCCTGACCTTCAACACTTGAGATGGTGTTATAGATAACGCAGTCGTCTGCATATATTCTAAGTTTAATTTGAGTGTCACCGATAATTTGTGCTGAGTCATTTATGTAGATAATAAACAACAGCGGCCCAAGCACCAAACCTTGGGGCACCCCTGATGTGATTTGTACATCAGATGACTTTGCGCGGGTAAACGTAACAAATTGTGTGCGTGACCGCAAGTAATCTGCTATCCAGTCAACTAGCTTATTGTCGGCAAAAAATGTGCGAAGTTTAACTAAAAGTTTAGCATGGCAAACCAAGTCAAAGGCCTTAGAATAATCAATAAATATGACGTCAATCTGTCCTTGGTCGTTAAGGGAAGAAGCAATGTCGTGCGTAAATTCAAGCAACTGTGTCACAGTACAAGAGCCAGCACGAAAGCCCTGCTGTGATCGGAAAAGTATATTGTGTGCATTTAGGTATTCTACAATGTATTTATGAATGATATGCTCCAAAAGTTTAGAGCTGGTAGAAAGTAAAGATATTGGCCTATAATTTGGCATTATTTGCTTGTTTCCGGACTTAAATGCAGGCACGACGTTTGCTAATTTCCACAGCTGGGGAACTGTAGCAGATATTATTGATTTTTTAAATATTACAGTAAGATAATTAGCACACCACTCTGAATAACTTTTTAGAAACATATTTGGAATACCATCTAGGCCAGAGCTTTTCGTAACATCAAGATTTATTATCAGGGTATGTACTCCAGAGGAGCTTACTTCAAGATCAGGAAGAGCAGGCAGGTTGCTGCATGCAGTAAATGAAGGATTTATGCCGTTATCAGTAGAAAAAACAGATTTAAAGTAATCATTAAAGGCATTTTCTATAGCTTCAGGATTTTAGCAGGATTGGGCATTAACAATAAATGATGAAGGTGTAGACGATGCAGGACTAATCGACCTCCAGAACCTGGATGGATTTTTTTTCATAAATGTAGCAAAAGTATTGCTAAAGTAGTAGTTCTTAGCCTCTTTCATTTTAGCGCCTAATTAACTTTTCAATGTGTTAAATGAAGAAACATTTTCCTTACACCCGGAATGACGATTCTTACGTAAGCGCTTTACGTGACGAGTGAGCTGAATTATATCTCTATTATACCAGGGTTCAGTTTATTATATTCTTGAGGCACGTACTTTGATAGGCATTCACGCACAATGTCACAAAACATAAGAAGCAGCGTATCTACATTGCGAAATTCACTGCAACATACAAATTCAATAAAAGATGAGGCTAAAGTGTCCAATACGGAAGTGTCGTCAGCTTTACAGACGTTCAAAACAGTTTTGATCTCAGGTCTTTGAGAAGGACACACTAAGTTCAAGGCAACTTCAACAGCTTGATGGTCAGATAACCGTTCGATGACTTCATATTTTACGCCGCGCTTTAAGAGTTGCTGGTTCACAAATACAATGTCCAATATTGCGTCCTCGCGTGTTACAGTATCTACAAGTTGAGTTAAACCAAAAGAAACCGCCAGGTCGATCAGGGAAGCGCAAAGCGCCCTATCACGCCCAGTTGGGGTAAGTTCCAGTTAACGTACGGGAGATTGAAGTCTCCAGCTAACAATAATTTACAATCGTACAACTTGTTACTGACAAGGTAATCATTAATAGCAGGAACAGCATCGTCGGAGTTCGGAGGGTGATAGAGGACACCAACAACTATTACGATACCTTTAATGTATATTTTGCACCAAATAGTTTCTGTGCCCAGAAGGTCAGGTAATAAAGAAAATTCAAGATTTGATTTAATAAAAACTGCCACACCTCCTCTACGGCCAACATGCCTGTATTTCCGAAGAAGTGCATAACCAGCAGGCAAAATTTCGCTTTAATTAAAAGTATCATATAGCCAAGTCTCAGTAAGGCAAACAATTGATGGGTTGTGGCATTGCACTAAACAGTTCAGAGCTTCAATTTTGTTTAGTATACTCCTCGCATTTACATTGAGGACAGTTATATTCTAATCGCAACGTCAATCAGCCTTTGCGAAAACAGAATCGGAGGAAGCTGAGTTCATACCAAGCGCTTTGCGCAGAAGCCGATTTCACAGAGGTACGTAGAAGCCTTGACAATGGCATTTTTATCAGTGTCCCACATGTAACGAACACCATCAATTGTGAGTGTGTCGTGCTTAAGCTTCACTTTCCCAGCATTCTTGCGCATATCTTGGGAATTCAGCCACAGCGCTTTACGTGCCAGTCGAACCCGAGCAGAGTTGTCCTCATTTCCTTTAAGTTTTCGTGCGTTGTTCGAGATAGCAATCTTTGACCTGAAATCCATTAGTTTAATAATTACCGGCCGAGGTTTATCTCCTCTTTCTGCTCCAAGCCTGCGGCAACGCTCTATGTCGTCACACTGTACACCGAGTTTAACTGATAACAGATCCAATACAGACTTAAGCAGATCGTCAGTAGTCTCGGAAGGTGTCTCACGCAAACCATGAATTATCAAGCTGTTTTTACGGAGTCTGTTCTCTAGCTCATCGTTCTGACGGTCAAGCTTACCAACTAGTTTTGAAGCGTACCAACGGTCTGCTCCAGTTCACTTACACGTGGTGTAATGTTCGACATAGACGCCGCCATTGTCTCAACATTCATTAGACGACTTTCAAATGATGCAACTGCTTCAGATAGGCTAGCTAATTCCTGGCCTGATGCGGGCTTGCCCAGCCAGTAGTTGCCACAGCATTTCATCAACTTTGGGACCGGGATTGGTCTCTACGTCGCCACAAAGTAGCAATAATGACATTCTTAGGCAAGGCACCAGTGGTGTCACAACGGCAGTACAGTTCAGAGGGTCCGGTAGCAGCAACAAACAGCGGTTATCACTTCGGTAGCATTTGTAATTGTATGTTACCTGCAAGATGAAACAGACGTGCTTGGAACGGGAGTTCGCCATGCCGCCACCGGACCCACTGAAGTGATGGTTCCACGTTGCCGCTCTTATATCCTTGGGCATCCTCGCTGCCAGCGCCTATTCTAAAGATTCTAAAGACCCTAGTTTCTTAAGCTGCGCTGAAAATGCGACGCGCCGACCAAAGCTCTCTGCCACGGAGGAAGGAAAGAACTTCCTCCTCCGTGCCATCTGCACAAGCTCGTTTCCCGACGTATTGCCAGATGGCGCCCATATCTCACGCAGCGTAGAGTTACTGCAGATTTGTAATGCACAGTTCAAAAAAACACACTTTAATGAACTATAGCGAGTTGGGCGAACTTGTGCCCGAGAAGGAAGCAGGAGATGACTAAAACGGATGTCCCTGAGCAGCTCTGGAGAAGAGTCCTCTTGTCAGCTATAAAGCTACACCTCTTTTTCTTCTCTTCCTCTGCTTGTGTCCCGCGCGGGTCGCGCGCAGCTGTTCTGGCCTGGGTCAAGCAGGCACGCGCTCTCGGCCACACATTTACCTCTTTCGCACGTATGCCACAAACAATTGGGAGGGCGCACAAATCGGCCTGGGCGCGTAGTTTGAAACCACCTTGTGTCATTACCCCCCCTTTCGAGAGTGCATCGTCCCGATGCCGATTAGCAACTGGTTTCCAGGCGATCGTTTACAACACCTCTTTGTGATTGCAGTTGCCGTCAAGCAGTGTGGTGTCCTCGATGGTTCATTCCCTGTCGTAGTAAGGTTTCATTCTGACGACATGCACAATATCTGTGCGATGCCGCCGTCGTGATGAGATTTCCTGTCTCTCCGGAACAACTTCGTAATTCACGGAGCCAAGACGGCGGAGCACTCTGTATGGACCAAAGTAGCGGCGTAGCAGCTTTTCGAATAGGCCACGTACCCGTACGGGAATCCACACCCATACTCTGTCTCCCGGTGCATACTGGACGTCTCTCCGTCGCAGATTGTATCGATGCGTGTCGAATTTCTGTTGTTGGTGAATACGATGTCGCGCCAGCTGTCTTGCTTCTTCAGCTCTTTGTATATAGTCGCTGACGTCATATCATTCTCTGTCACCTCATCAACAGGTAGCATAGCATCTAAAGGTGTGGTGACTCTCCGGCCGAAAACAAGCTGAAACGGCGCCATTCGGGTTGTCTCTTGCATTGCGGTATTATACGCGAACGTTGCCTAGGGTAATATTTTATCCCATGTACGGTGCTCTATGTCCACGTACATCGACAACATATCAGCCAACGTTCTGTTCAGTCGTTCTGTGAGTCCATTTGCTGTGGATTATATGCTGTCGTTTTCCTATGACTGGTGTGCGTCAATTTCATGATGGACTTTATCAGGTCAGCCGTAAACGCGGTTCCTCGGTCCGTCATTAGCACTGTAGGAGCGCCATGCCGCAGTACGATGTTGGCGACGAAGAATTCGGGCACTTCAACGGCCGTCCCTCTAACAAGAGACGCTGTCTCGGCATATCGAGTCAGATAGTCGGTCGCAACTATGATCCACCGCTTCCCCGACGACGACGTAGGAAATGGGCCGAGTAAGTCCATTCCCACTTGTGCGAATGGCGCCTCTGGTGTTTCTATAGGCTGAAGGAGACCTGCTGGTTTCAACGGTGGGATTTTGCGTCTTTGGCAGTCACGGCAAGTTCTGACATAGTGTTGCACAGAGCTTAGCAACTTCGGCCAGTAATATTGAGTGCGGATGCGTGCTAATGTTCTGCTTACTCCTAAATGTCCAGCTGACGGATCGTCGTGGCAAGCGTCCAAGATCTCAGGTCGTAAAAGTGCAGGGACGACGAGCAGGAATGCCGCTGTAGTGTTTTCAAAATTCCTTTTATACAGGACGTTATTGCGGAGGACGAACGCCGACAAGCCGCGGGCGATGGCTCGTGGAACGTCGCCAGACTCCCCTGTAGGTACTTGATCAATTGTAGTAGTTCCGGGTCAGATTGCTGATGATGTGCCATTTGCGATGTTGTCGCAGCTCCTAAGAATGGTAAATCCTGTCCGTCGTCGGCGCAAGTAGAGACAGCGGGTTCAATCGGAGCACGTGACAAGCAATCAGCATCGCTGTGCTTGCGACCAGACTTATATACGACTGTGATATCGTATTCCTGTAATCGTAGGCTCCATCTTGCAAGCCTTCCGCACGGATCCTTGAGATTGGCCAGCCAGCATAGTGAGTGATGGTCACTTATAGCTCGAAAATGCCTGCCGTATAAATGTGGTCGAAACTTGGTGATAGCCCATATCACAGCGAGGCATTCTTTTTCCGTCGCTGAGTAGTTCACCTCAGCTTTCGAAAGAGTGCGACTGGCGTACGCAATAACTCGTTCTTGTCTATTTTGCCATTGAATAAGTACGGCTCCAAGACCTGCATTACTTGCATCTGTGTGAATGTCTGTTGCCGCTTCTTCGTCAAAATGCGCAAGAACAGGATGGCTTTGAAGGCAATTCCTTAGTTCATTGAAGGCATCCTCCTGTTCAGTAAGCCAAACGAAGGGCACATCTTCTTTTGTCAGCCGAGTCAGCGGTTCAGCGATTCGCGAAAAATTTTTCATGAATCGTCTGTAATAGGCGCAGAGTCCTAAAAATTGCCTCACGGCCTTTTTATCCGTTGGCTTTGGAAATTTTGCGACGGCCTCAGTCTTCCCAGGATCTGGGCGGACTCCTTCCGCACTGATGACATGGCCGAGAAAAAGGAGTTCACGGAAGCCGAAATGACATTTCTGCGGTTTTATCGTCAAATCTGCTGACTTGATAGCGGTGAGCACAGCCCGCAGCCTTTTCACATGTTGCTCGAAGGCAGCAGAGAATACTACGACGTCGTCCAGATAAACCAGACAAGACTGCCATTTCAGACTGGAGAGCACTGTGTCCATCATTCGCTGGAAGGTGGCGGGTGCTGAACAAAGGCGAAAGGGAAGAACCTTAATCTTGTATAAACCGTCCGGTGTCACAAACGCCGTCTTTTCGCGATCTCTTTCGTCAACTTCGACCTGCCAATATCCACTTTTAAGGTCCAGCGAGGAAAAATACTTTACATCTCGTAGCCTATCCAGAGTATCATCAATCCTTGGAAGAGGATAAACATCCCGTTTAGTGACGGTGTTCAGTTTCCGGTAATCAATGCAGAAACGCAAGGCCTGATCCTTTTTCTTTACAAGGACAACAGGTGAGGCCCAGGGTGACGTCGTCCTTGAGCATTTCTTGAACCTGATTTCCTATAGCTTCTCTTTCTTTAGGTGACATCCCGGTAGGGATACTGGTATATAGGCCTCACCGACTCATCGACAATAATGCGATGTTTGGCGATAGGTGTACGACCAACTTTGGATGACATCGAGAAGCATGCGGCGAATTCCCTTATAAGTCTCTCTATTTCTTCCTTTTGATGGGGCAGTAGTCCTGGTCCGATGTCGATAGCTGCCAGGACAGAGTCCACGTCTTGTAAATGAGATGTCGTGGTTTCAGAAGTGTTCAGCTTCTTAACCTGGACGAAATCATACAGACTGGCGACGACGGTTCCCTTTGCGATGTGTTGTATCTCATTTCCAAAGTTAGTAAGCAGAACGTCGGTACATCCGCTACGCAGCTGAACAAGGCCTCGTGCCATGCAGATTCCGTTTTGAAGCATCAGGTCGGTGTTGCTGTCAGGAAATCCTTCGAAGTCACTGAACGCTCTGTTGGTTACTGCGACAGATATGCTAGATCTCGGTGGTATCTTGACGTCGTCCTCCGCAATACAGAGGTCATAAACGTCTTCTTCAGTGTCGAAAGTTGCGATAGCGTGCCCCGTTGAGAATGAGACGCAAGATTCTCGCAAATTGATTACAGCGCCGTTAGCTTGCAAGGAGTCCATGCCGATAATCAAGTCTCTTGAGCATTCGGGCAGGACAATAAGGCTGGCGACGTATGTGAAGCCCCGTATACCAATTCTTGCGGTGCATATTCCCGTCGGATCGATGAGGTGCCCTTCTGCTGTGCGAACTTGTGGTCCCTTCCAAGGCGTCAGCACTTTCTTCAGTATTTTAGAAAGCTCATTACTCATTACTGAATAATCAGCGCCTGTATCTACCAGTGCAATGGCTTCGTAGCCATCAGTAAACACGCGTAAATCTGAAGCAACATAGCTACCACGGCACCGGTTTCCGAGTCTGTCGTCGTCGTTCAGAGTCAGCGATGGAGGTTCTTCTGCGTCAGCGTCGACAGCGGCCTTGCCTCCCCAGGTCGCTGACTCTAGTTTTCCCGACGCGGGCTTGGTGAACGGCGTCTTGGAGAGCTTGCTGAAAGGCGGGGGCTCAGCGACCGATACCTCCCCGCCGTCGTTGCTCGAGGTTGGTGTTGCTGAAGGCCACGTGAGTTTTGACGACTCGAGAGGTATTCCTCAATTTCGAAGGGGCGTTCGCCATTTCGTGGTCGAGGTGCATTTACAGGGAAACCACGAAGTCCTGCCTGGCGATACTGGCACATGCGGTAACAAAGGGGTATCCTATCGGGAGTGCGCCAGGTATCGCTCTTCCTGAGTCTACTCTCGGGTGGTGGCTGCAGTGTGCTTGGATACATCGGATGCTGTATCGGAGTTGTGGCTGCGACATCTGCACGTCCGGGAGTTCCTCGCAATAAGGCATCGGCGTAGGACACACTGGGCTGCTGACGCTGTAGTGGCACTTCTGTACGTGCGTTTGTCTGAGGCTCCTGGACCGCCTGTCGAGCCTTCTCGCGTATCACGTCGGCCAGTGATGAAAGCATTGGAGCGCTCTGGCCAAGTCGCTGTTTCTGTAGCTCTTCTCGTACTACAGACCGTACCAGCTCACGCAACATCTCCATGCTGTTTCCGAAGGCTGCTGGAAATCCGTCCAAAGAGGCGATGTTCATCTCTCAGATATACATTCTTGCTCGCCGCTGTAGCGTTCTTTCCATTGCAGCCGCCTCGGAACAAAACTCAGTGACGGTGCGCGGCGGGCTGCGAACAAGTCCGGCAAACAGTTCCTGTTTTACCCCTCGCATTAAATGACGCAGCTTCTTGTCCTCACTCATGTTTGGGTCCGCTCGGTGGAAGAGACGAGACATGTCCTCCACATACATAGCCACGCTCTCGTTGTTGCGCTGGCTTCTAGCTTGGAGAGCAGCCTCGGCTCTTTCTCTGCGATCTGTACTGGTATAGAAGACAGAGAGACTGACGTCCCCTTCGGTGACGGTTTATTCATCGAACTCAACTTCTTCTTTCTTTCTTCTCGCGGCGCTGTCCCCGTCCCTGCCCAGGCGCCCTGCCGCGCATCGTCCTCTTCAGTTTTCATCACACTCCCGCGGCCGCGTTGCATGAGTGCGCCTCCAGGAGGTAGAGCCGCTGCACGGGACGTCGGACTTGCTGACCGTTCGACAGCAGTACCAGGAAGGAGCGCGCAATACCGTCTTTTCCCGGAAATGCCTTAATTGACACGGCCCGTCTTCCATGTGAGAGGCGGTGTATTTATATCCTCTACCAGGACAAGATCGTCAGGTTTTACGTTAGGCGAAGTCGTAGGCTTGCTGTGGTGAGCAGCACGTAGGAACAGAAGATATTCCCTCTTCCACCGCTTCCACAGGTTCCGGAGTAGATGTTCCTGATGCCGCGCTCTTCGTCGAAGGTCGGGCGCAGCGGCATTGAGGGCAAGGTTTTCTCGTCCTGTTGGCAGAGTGACGAGACGCTTGCCAACTAAGAAGTGCGATGGTGTCAGTACGTCTGTGGACGTGACGTCATCCTCTAAGTACGTGAGCGGACGACAGTTAACTGCCGCTTCGACTTCCGCTAGCACGGTGAGCAGCTCGTTGTAACGCAAGCTGCTCCGTCCGAGGCAGCGCTTGAGTGCTTCCTTAATAGTTCGAATGACGCGTTCCCAAAAGCCGCCCCACCACGGTGCGCATTCAACTATGAAGCGCCACTTGATTCGGTGAGAGCTGGCATAATCCTGAACGTCGTCTTCGAAGAGCGAGCACGACTGCTTGGCACTGCAGCAAAATGCTTTCGCATTGTCAGAGTACACGATCGCAGGTATTCCACGTCGTGCAGCAAAGCGCTTGAAAGCCGAGTAAAAATGCTCGCGCTGTCAAATCTGTTGTCAGCTCCAGATGTACTGCTCTTGTCACAGCGCAAGAAAAGACAACGATGTACACCTTTTCCGTCGAGGCTAATTCATCACGGCAATAGAGTGGCCCACAGAAATCAATTCCCACCACCTCAAACGGAGTTGCCTCATGGATTCTTTCCTTTGGCAGGGGTGCTACCGGGGCAGCTTCGGGAAGTAGGCAGCGTCGTCGGCATGGTAAGCACGCTTTTAGAACGCGCTTCACTGTACGGCGCCCCTTGATGATCCAAAAGCGCTCCCGAAGGTCTAGGAGGGTGAGCTGAATTCCACCATGCAGGAGCCGTTTGTGCGTTGCGTCAATCAAGAGATGGGTGAATTGGTGATCAGCAGGAAGCAAGATCGGATGCTTCAGCTTCTCTTGGTCATCAAGCTGCTGTAGCCTGCGTCCTAGGCGAAGTACTTTGTCACTGTCGAGAAACGGTTGTAAGGTCAGCACACTGGATATCTTGGGAACTTGTCCTGCTTCCAGGGCCATAATTTCGCTTGCGAATGCGGTACGTTGGACCAATCTCAACCAATACATCTCTGCCTCGTTCAACTCTGAAGCCGTCAATGGTCCTGCTGAAGATGGCTTCTTCGACGAAGCGTTCCGGCGGAACCTCATGATCCAAGCAGTAACTCGGAGTAATCGAGATAGGCGTTCGTAGTTAGCAACTTCAAGCAGAGGCTCACAGGGTGGTGCAAAGCGTACGACTACTGTGGTGGGGCAAACTGATGTCACTTCAATGGTCTCGCTATGAATAGCATCTGGTGAAAGAGTCGACGAAATCTTCGAAGGTCACTGCAAATGATGCTGCGACAACCACGAAGGACCGGTCCACCACAGCGCCTTGCGCGTCAATGTCTCGGCTGCGACTCCACGGGTGAGCAAATCCGCCGGATTATCGTTGCTGGCGCAGTGCCTCCACGAATATCCCGAGGTAAGACGTTGGATTTCGAGAACACGGTTTCTCACGAAAGTCTCCCATCGTTTAGCATCAGCCGCAATCCATTGTATGGCCATCGACGAGTCGCTCCAAAAGAAACCCTGACAGCTGGCTGTTTCCGTAATTCCTAGTAAGTAGTTCCACAGCCTGGCAGCCAGCAAGCACGCAAGCAGCTCTAGACGTGGCAGCGACGTAGTCTTGAGCGGCGCGACCCTGCTCTTGCTCATGAGCAGTTGAACCTTGAACGTTCCTCCTTTGGTCTTGTGACGCGTGTAGACAGCTACACCGTATGCCAGTGGGCTTGCATCACAGAACAGGTGAAGATCAAATGGTGGAACCTGCCGAGGAGTCGAACAAACAGTGCAGCGTGGAATGCGCAGCGAGGCGAGCGTTGGTAATTCAGAGGTCCAACTCTCCCACTGCCTGTCAATGTCTTTCGGTAAAGGATCGTCCCACGGTGAGTTCATTCGCCACAGTTGTTGGAACAACAACTTCGCTCTGATGACGAACGGAGCAATGAGGCCTAACGGATCGTAAAGTCTAGCGAATGACTGCAGAATGGCTGCGTTTCGTGGCTGAGTGTGCAGAGACGTACGCGGAAACGGCCTGCGGGCTGATCACGATGTCGTCATTCTTGCGGTCCCATACTAAGCCGAGCAACTTTGTTGTTTCTCTGGTTTCTCCAATGCTGTCGATAGAAGTGTTGTCCTGGAGAAATTGACGACCAAGAACGCGTGAATTGGAGCACCACTTTCTCAGCTCCATACTTGCGTCTGCTAAAATATTCAGTGCAGCACGGTAGATTTCGAGAGCTTCTTCGTCGGTGGAAGCTCCTATGACGAGGTCGTCTACGTAGAATGATTTCTGTAGGGGTGTAGCTAGTACTGGCTCAGTCTTCTTCCACGTGTCGAAGTGATGCTGCAAAGTAGCAGCCAGAAGGAACGGGCTTGATGACGCTCCAAAGGGCACTCGAGTCATTCGCCATTCGACGATGGAAGGTGGTTTCCCTTCTTCGTCAGTGATTCGGTTGACCAATAAAAAGCGGAGAGCGTCGCGGTCTTCTTGTCGGATGGAAATTTGCAGGAAAGCCTTCCGGATGTCCGCAGTCAAAATAATTGGGCTCATTATGAACTGTACCAGGAGTTGTAAGAGCTCGGCACCAAGTTTCACTCCCTTGTCTAAGATATCGTTGAGCGATGACTCGCCGCGTTCGTGTGAAGATGCGTCGAACACTACCCGAATCTTTGTAGTGATAGCATCTCGACGGACGACGGCATGGTGAGGAAGGTAGTAAACGGTCGCTCCTGGCTCTGAAGAGATGGCGACACGTTCGGCGTGACCTTCTGTGAAGTACTCCCGGATGGTGCGGTCATACTCCTCCAACAGCTCCCGCTGTCCTTCGAAGCGCTGAAGTTGGCGTTTAAGTCGGGTTTCCGCGACAATTCGGTTTGTGCTAGTCAATCGTCCCTGGTGCTTCATCATGAGAGGCAACCACACACCGACCGGCTTCTTTGTGCACGCACTGTGTGAACAGATTCAATGATGCTTGATCCAAAGTGCCGACATCTTCCGAAGGGTCGGTGATTCCTATCGCATTGAGTCGCCACATCTCAGTCGGGTCAACCATACAAGGTGTAGCTTGGCTATGGCGCTCACACGCAAGGAATAGAGCCGATGTGCTGTGGTTCTCGTGATGCAGTTCTTTAGCGGTTTCGACTTGATAAAGTGCCTTGCACCAGCCAATCAAAGATCGTCTGAACGGCGCATAGGTCACTACTCAGGCGTTCGATTCTTCCCGCTACTATACGCCAATAGTTGTCCGATCCAATGATGACACTAATGGTTTGGGTTGGTCGGTCTCCTAGCTGCTGTTCATCGGCAACAAGCATGTTGCGCTCGCGCAGTTGCACCAGGAGATCTTGTCCGATAGCTGGCGTCCTCACTATGCAGACTTCTGGCACTTCAAGAGCATCCACCGTGATGCCATGCGTATCGAAACGACTCTGCAGCTTGAGTTGCACGGTTCGGTATCTGTAAGTTCGGGAACGTTTGAAGCTGCCAAATGTTAGCAGAGACAGGTCTTCTGTGCCGACGGAAGCTAGGTCGAGTCTGGTGGACAAGTAGCGTCTTATAAATGTTCTTTGGCTGCCGGTGTCAAGCAGTATACGAACCAGCACGGAATTGTGCCTTCCCGATGCCCATACTGTGGCCGTTTGCATGAGAACAGCTGGAGATGGCGACGTAGAACTGCTTGCGGGAGCACTGGTAGTGACTGGCACGCTGTCGGTTTTCGTTGTGTCGCTTCTGTCGGCATTCGGGTGGTTGTAAGGTTTCCATATTGCGCAAAGTGCGGTAAGATGATGGTTTGCGCAACGCTTGCACTTGAGCCACGCTGCGTTGCGGCACTTTCGTGCGACGTGTCCCTCTCTGGCACATCTGAAGCAGGAGTTCTTCTCGATTAGTCGCCGCCGGATTTCGTCGGCTGACATGATAGTCTGACAGTCCTTCACAGTGTGGTCACGGCGGCCACACAGTACGCAGCAGGCATGGCTGTTGTTTGCAGATCCTGCGGCCAGCGCTAATGCTGACGGTACCGGCGGTTGTAAGCGAGGATGTCTTCGCTCCTGTGCCACGGGGCTAGATTTTCGTAAGCACCTCGAACGAGAGCTCTCTTCTCTTCTCTCAATCTGTATCTGCAGAAACTTCATCACGTCACGCACCTCTTCTTGCCGTGACCTTGGGGTAGCCCCGTCTTCCGCTTCGGTCTCCTTCATGCGTTGCCGGTAGAGAATGGCGATGTCTTCGGGGAGAGCTCGCATAAGCACTCGGTGAAGAATAACAGCGTACTCCGATGCTTGAACTCCGAGGCTATCCAGGCAGCTGGTGTGAAATCGTACTTCTTCGTATAGTTCCCGCAGCTGCGATAGATTGGACGAATGATCCACAGTAGCGATTGCAAGCAAACTATCAATGTGTTCGTCTACAAGAGCGGTATGACGGCCAAACCTTTCTTTGAGCACCTTGAGCTGCCACCGCGTAATTTGCTTGCTCCAGGCGCACACCCTCGATCACACGTTTCGCAGCTCCCGTTACGTAGGATCGCAAATAAGAAAAGTTCTCAATGTCCGACAGCTCGCAGTTGTTGTGGATCGTGGCCTCAAAATGTTCCCAGAATCCCTGCCACTCGCGAAGTTCCCCGGAGAAAATGGGTACCTGTAATTTCGGCAAGGCAACTCGTAGCTGTGATCGGTTACTTGCTTGAGCGGAGACTTCCTGGGGCCTGGTTTCGGTAGCGGCGCCAGGTGCAGCACCGTCCGCGGGACTTGCAGCTGACTTGAGAAGGTAGCGGACACGGCTCATAGTGTTGCGGATCTTGTCGTGATAGTCGAGAGCCATTGTCACTTCCTCCTCATACTCGGCGCCGTCGTCGGTCGTGATATCAGCAATCTTTTGGTTGAGATCTGCAAGCGTCGTGTCTTTGTCCTGGAGGTCATCCAAGATGACTTGCAGATCGGTCGGAGAAGGATTCTCCGCTTGCAAAGCTTCGGTAGCGGACGTGATGAGCTTTGTAGCAGCGGCTCGAATTACTCCTCTGGTGCGTCGCAGGCGGTCCATCTTCGCAACTGGACGTGAGTCTTCTCCCGGGTTTCACGGCACCAAAGTATATAGAAGACAGAGAGACTGACGTCCCCTTCGGTGACGGTTTATTCATCGAACTCAACTTCTTCTTTCTTTTCTTCTCGCGGCGCTGTCCCCGTCCGTGCCCACGCGCTGTGCCGTGCATCGTCCTCTTCAGTTTTCATCACTGGGGTAAGTGGCGAGCAGCTCCCATCGGAAGTCATCCCATGACGGCATGGCAGATTCGTGGTTTTCGAACCACGTTCGTGCGTTATCCTCCAACGCGAAGTAAACGCGGCCCAGTCTGCGATCCGCTTCCCATCCGTTAGCCTTTACAACGCGCTCGAATTGTTCTAGTCAATCCTCCGCGTCTTCGTAGGTGTCACCGTGAAAAGGCTGCGGCGTCAATGGGGGATTCACTACGATGTTAGCTGGTGTGAGCTGCGCTGTCATGTCGATAGCACCGCCGTTCACAGCCACTAAGGGTCTAAGAGAATCCGACAAACGTGAAAACTGAGGAGCCTCACCCCGTAGACGTCGACTGCAGCGCTGATGAACAGGAGTCAGCTCGTCGGATTCAAGTCGTTGTGGTTCTGGACTGCGTTCGGTTACTCGAGAAGGGCTTGGCATGCTACCCCGCACCTCCACCAGATTTCTAACGCACAGTTCAAAAAAACACACTTTAATGAACTATAGCGAGTTGGGCGAACTTGTGCCCGACAAGGAAGCAGGAGATGACTAAAACGGAAGTCCCTGAGCAGCTCTGGAAAAGAGTCCTCTTGTCAGCTCTAAAGCTACACTTCTTCTTTACCTCTGCTTGTGTCCCGCGCGGGTCGCGCGCAGCTGTTCTGGTCTGGGTCAAGCAGGCACGCGCTCTCGGCCACACATTTACCTTCTTTCGCACGTATGCCACAAACAATTGGGAGGGCGCACAAATCGGCCTGGGCGTGTAGTTTGAAACCACCTTGTGTCAATATGCTACATTTAGGTAAAAGAGTTGCACATCTGTCTTCCAAACGCCGCTAGCAACCATACGTTGCGGAGAAGCTGACGCTGGGACCAACTTTGTATTTCTCGATGGCGCCGCTGCAGCGAACTGGATTGACACTAGTCATTCACATTAAAGTAAATCACCGGTCTTCGACACGCCAAACATGCCGACCGGTGACCCGGTAGGCATGTCGCCTGCAAAAACGGAGTGAGTCTTCGCGACATAGCCATGGTTGCTAGCCAGAACTATGCGCAACTCTGCTACCCAAAGGTAGCATATACAGTAACTAGCGTAGCGCTCCTCTATCGTCTTTCGACGACATTTGCACCTAAGCACGCAGTTACGCGGCCAATTTTTTTTACAGAGAATCTCTCCCGAGTCCCTGGAAT
Organism: Rhipicephalus sanguineus; assembly: GCF_013339695.2. NCBI lineage: Eukaryota > Metazoa > Arthropoda > Arachnida > Ixodida > Ixodidae > Rhipicephalus > Rhipicephalus sanguineus. Next base: position 204,961,020 of record NC_051180.1, read on the forward strand.
GGCCGTACTCTCTCGCACCAGCGTTTTGTAGTTACGCGAGATCGGATACAAAACAGTTAGCTGGCAGCCTCACTTCGTATAACACTACAGTTTTTTGCGATCGCATTCATTGCTTCGCTCTTGCGGTGAAACTGTGAGTTTTTTCGAACATTTCCTAAGTCATTTGATTCTAATGACATTAAATATCGCTGTGTAGCAGCCGCATAATGTCATTAGATGCGAATGTCATTCCATCGAATGACATTAAAACGTCCAGCGTGACAGGGGTATTATTATGCTTTGATTGCGTTTTATGGCCGATTTTTCAGCATAAGAAAGCGGTGAGACAAAAGACCGGCACTACACCTTTGCCAATGGCGCGAGTACGTGCCTCGTCACGCTTGGCAGGTTCAACGTGGCTCACGACGGCTTCCACGGCGCAGACGACTTTCGCGGTAACGACTAGCCCCGTAATCGACTGGGAAAACGCCAGCAACATTGAAAAAGAAAAAGATTCTGCACATCCCACGTACCGTGGGAATCGATGTTATGCGAAGCATGCGTGGGATGGTGACTGTGGCGTAATTTTTCACAAGAGCAAAACGTAACGGAATTAGGCTAGAGAAACATGGAAGTGGTATACACACACTCGTATGTTGAAGAGTCGTATATTTATGATATAACCAGTTGTTTATAGATGAGTAGCGATGCCAAGAGAAACATGGGTGTTACCAACACTAGACGCGGTAAGCTGATATGTAGTGCTTATATTCTTTAATACTGGATAGCGCGAATCCAAAGAGGACAAAGAAGAAATACAGATGCACAGGACAGGCGTTAGTCGCAACTAAGCATCATTCAGGAAAGTTTCCCTAGATATAAACACAGCCCAGTGGCACGAGCAGGCACACTCCACGTACGTTACAGTCACAGTTGCAGTTGTTACAGTTGCGATACAGTTGTTATGCTCATTCTTGTCCTTTATGACGAAGAACGCACGCACGTTTCACGAACCTGTGTGCATCTGTAGAAGGGGTTCTTGACATTTCTTGAGCAAAGCCATCATCACCGTGATCAGTGAGCATCAGCAGCTGGACCGGACTTGTTAATAGGATCCGTTCGTGGTCGCGGCTACGAGGGGTCTAAGTGTAGAGAAGTGCGAGGTGCAGTACAGCTGGTAGAAATCCTAGATGCCTCTTACGATGCAATGATCTATGATGCCTCCTGTCCTGGACGTGGCAGCGAGGTCTTTTGATGCCCTGTCCACGACTAAGCCATCTTTCATGAAGTGTAAGTAACAGGCGTTGCTGGGTCCTCATAAATCAATGTTGAAGTCACCGGTAACGATGAGAGGCCTGGTTCTCTCGGCAAATTTATTGTAGGAAGCATTGACGCCGCTTATTGCGTAATCCACGGGGTCCACGTGGCGCACCACGTGGACGAGTGGATGGTAGTTGAGCGTCTTCCAGGGGTGTTCTGTCTTCAGCTTCCTCCCTTTCCTTGCGTCCGCGCGGTGGTGTAGCGGTTACGGTGCTCGGCTGCTGACCCGAAGGTCGCGGGTTCGATCCCGGCCGCTGCTGTCGAATTTCGATGGAGGCAATATGCTATATACTAGACGCGATCTCCGTACACGTTAAAGACTACCAGATACTCACTACTGCCGGAGCCCATCGCTACGGCGTATGTCCTAATCATATCGCGGTTTTGGGACATAAACCCCAACTATTAGTAATATTATCACTTTACTTGCGTGTCAATGTGTGTGTTCGGGGTTACTGTGTTGGTTGATACTCTGTATCACCTGTGGCACATACCCTCTTAACATGGACTTTGGTATACGGGTTGTACCACACGTGACTGAGAGAGAGGGTTTCATCACGTACGCGACAGGTATTTTGCGTTATGCATGCTATGACCAGCGAATCGTGTTCGTCATACACTGATCCCCTGCTATGCCAATTTTGGTATATTACAGGTTATGGAGACGATCGGGAGAGCGCCCAGACGTAGGTGGCTAGATAGATAGATAGATCGATAGATAGATAGATTGATACGTAGAGAGAAACGGCCAAAGTGCCTGAGGTTCGCTAAGAAATGCTTCGCATTTAAAAAATCTGTCTAAACCTATTTATCTGGAATCATTTATAATACAGACGATAGAGCCGTAACGATGGAAACTTTCCTCACGTGCATGTGCGATGCTTGTGGCACCTGTTGAAACGTACCGTACCTTTACGCTTCATTGTGAACAAGGCTCCTGTGCAGGAGCCGAAACGTCTTGTTTATTTTAAAGCGTTCATTACTGCGGTCGGCGTTTGCTCCTTTTCTACAATGCGTGCTCCCAGCTAGACGGGATTCTCTCAAACCCTGGATTTCATTATTTGACATCTACAGGGTCCCGTGGGGCACCCCGGCCCACCAGGATTACCCGGGTCACCAGGAATAAAGGTGAGTGAAACCTGTCATAAATGTCATAAACATTCATAACTTTGAAGTAAGCGAAGTGGCGATTGTCACATGGCGCATACGTCTGTGCACCCCAGGGCAGTTTTCCCCTTCCATGGGGAAAAAAGCAAGAACACGAAGAGTTCCTTCCTGAACTTATTACAGTAAACATGTCGATGGCATTGCGCTCAAACGCCCATATTTTTAGACGAAACCATGACCATTAACAGTGGCACAATTTCAGGTGACGTAGCATTCCGCTGAGAAACTTATTAATTCGAAATCGTAGAGCTACATAAAGATCGCATACTTGCGATGGCGTCAGGGCAACTTATGTGACGCTGTGATATTGTAAGAGGCAATGCGAATACTTTGTTTTGCGGCGTAAAGGTCATTGCCTAAGACAACGTAATGTAGGCGGGAGAGTTGATAAGTAGAAATAGTACTGGTTCGGGCAAGTTTTGCTGCCGCAGCTGGACAGTGGTTACGGTGCTCTGCCACTAACCCGCAACATATGGGCTCGATCCCGAGCCTGACATGGTCGCAGTTCGATAGAGTCGAAATGCTAGAGGCCTGTGTACTCTGGGATGTGAGTGCGCGTCAGCTAACTGCAAGTGCTCAAATCTTCATGAACCCTCCGCTACTGTGTGCGTCACGACCATGGCATGGTTTTAGCCGGAGAAACACAAAAGTCGTTATTATGATTCGTGCAAATCAGAAACAACTCATGATAAAGCATGTTTTCGCACTACGTAACAAAAGGAATAAAGACGCGGGCAAAAACTCCGATTCAACGAAATTTTGGACCTTCAGATAGACGCGTGTGAAGTTCAGTGAGATGTATTTTAAAATGTACATATGCAATCTCATTAAAGTGACAGCAGATGCATACAGTACCAATCACTATAAAAAGGGAAAAGAGACATAGAGGAAAGAAAAAAATTAAATAAAAGGGAACTTTAAAAAATCTGAGAAATAATGCATTAGTTAGCTATCACATGAATGACCCCACCTCCTATGCCACAAGGTCACGCAAGACGTCAGAGACGTGAAAGACTCTGACGAAGGTCGTGCCATGGCCGACACGTTAGTAAAGGCAGTTTTCCTTTTCAAAATGCTACCCTGCAATTTCATTCAATATAGAAAATACCCGGACCTGCTGTACCTTCCCTTCAAGTATATATATATATATATATATATATATATATATTGAAAGACGGCAGCACAGTCGTGGTCTCGACGCCTTTTATTCACCAGAGCCGCCTGACCAACGCTCAGAACGAAGATGACGCTCACAGTGATGATGATTACATACAGGTGAAGAGAATGAAGGAAGCATGTTGTGAATATTGTGCTCACAATATATATATATATATATTGTTACCAACACATGCAGCGCCTGTTAGTAAAAAGACCTATTTATTCAAGGCGAACTTGTGCCGTGAACTTAAGGACAACACTCAAGCCAAAATGTTCCACGCTCGCTAGCCCGACTTCATCGACCTCTTGTTTTCGCCTCTAGTCGCGAGCCGCTCGTACCATGAGCCGCCAGTCTTCTTCTTTTTCCCACGTGGTGCGTTGACACGCGCAGTCCGCCGTTGCACTGGGCGCTTTGCTTGACATTTGTTTGGCGGCATTTACAAACGCAGGAAGCGGCGTGCCTCTTCGGAAGACGTTGAACAGCTTGTGGCATTATTCCCCCCTCCTAAAACGCATCGTCCCGATGCGTCCAGAAGGGTAACAGTTTGGAATGGTAGGGCTTGTCTTGATGTTCGAGCACGTGTGTCGATGATGTTGTTCAGTGCCTATCGTAGTAGGGTTTCATTCGTACTACATGTACCACTTCGGGGTGATTTCTTCGTCGTGTCGAGCAGACTTGGCCTTCAGGAATGACCTCGTAGTTTAAGGTACTTATCCGGCGAAGTACCTTGTAAGGGCCGAAATAGCGCCGCATCAGCTTTTCAGAAAGGCCATGTGCACGTACAGGCGTCCACACCCACACTTTGTCTCCCGGATTGTACAGGACATCCCTTCGCCTCAGATTATACCGATTTGCGTCGACGCCCTGCTGTTGAATTATGCGGTGCCTTGCCAACTGTCGGGCCTCTTCTGCCCTTTCTCTGTATTCGCTGATGTCAGCGTCATCCTCGTTCGTATTGCTTACAGGTAACATCGCGTCTAGGGTCGTTGTCACCGTCCTACCGTAAACAAGTTGGAATGGTGTGAAGTGCGTCGTCTCTTGCACTGCGGTATTGCACGCAAATGTAGCATACGGTAAAATGCTGTCCCATGTTCGATGTTCGACGTCCACATACATGGCGATCATGTCAGCGAGCGTTCTATTGAGCCTTTCAGTTTAGCCGTTTGTTTGCAGATGGTAAGCTGTAGTTCTTCTGTGGTCGGTATGTGTGAGTTTCATTATAGACTGCATCAAAGGGGCAGTAAACGACGTTCCTTTGTCGGTTATGACAGCCTTAGGTGCGCCATGTCGTAATACTACCTGGCTGATGAAAAACTGAGCCACTTCATTCGCGGTTCCTTTTGCGAGAGACGACGTCTCAGCATATCGTTTCATGTAGTCTGTCGCTACAATGATCCACCGCTTTCCCGACGATGAGATAGGAAAGGGTCCAAGTAAATCCATTCCCACCTGCTCAAATGGTACTTTCGGGGGCTCTACCGGTTTCAACAGGCCTGCTGGCTTTAATGGCGGTATTTTGCGCCTTTGGCATTCTCGGCATGAGTTCACATAGTGCTGTACAGAATCCATTAACTTTGGCCAATAATATCTCTGGCGGATTCTTGCTAAAGTCCGAGTAATACCCAAATGTCCAGCCCATAGGTCATCATGACACGCTTCTAATATTTTCGCTCGCAGTGATGAAGGTACAAGAAGCAGAAACGTCTCACCACAGTGTTCGAAGTTTCTCTTGTAGAGGACGTCATTCCGGAGTACGTAGGAACACAATCCGCGGACGAAAACTCGCGGTACCTTTACTTGCTGACCCTCCAAGTACTGAATAAGCAGGAGCAGGTCCGGGTCCATTCGCTGATGACGGGCCATCTCGGACACGTTGAGAGCTCCGAGAAATGGGAAATCTTCTCCATGATCAGAAGATGAAGACTCGACTGGTCCACGCGACAGGCAATCCGCGTCATTGTGCGTGTGGCCGGACTTGTAGACGGCGGTGATGTCATATTCCTGCAGACGCAGGCTCCATCTAGCAAGTCTTCCTGAAGGGTCCTTGAGATTTGCCAGCCAACACAATGAATGATGGTCGCTGATCGCTCGGAATGGCCTGCCGTATAGATATGGACGGAACTTGCTGATGGCCCATATAACTGCGAGGCACTCTTTCTCTGTAGCTGAGTAATTCGACTGAGCATTCGATAGAGTGCGGCTTGCGTATGCAATAACCTTTTCTTCTCCATTCTGCCACTGAATAAGGATGGCGCCGAGACCCACGTTACTGGCGTCGGTATGGATGTCTGTTTCCGCCTCTTCATCATCATCATCATCATCAGCCTGTCTACGCCCACTGCAGGGCAAAGGCTTCTCCCATGTTCCGCCAATCAACCCGGTCCTGTGCTTTCTGCTGCCACGTTATACCTACAAACTTCTTAATCTCATCTACCCACCTAATTTTCTGTCTCCCCCTCACGCGTTTACCATCTCTTGGAATCCAGTCAGTTACCCTTAATGACCACCGGTTATCCTGCCGACGTGCTACGTGCCCGGCCCATATCCATTTCTTCTTCTTGATTCAACTATGATGTCCTTAACCCCCGTTTGTTCTCTGACCCACTCTGCTCACTTCCTGTCTCTTAAGGTTACACCTATCATTTTCCTTTCCATCGCTCGCTGCGTCGTCCTCAATTAAATTGAACCCTCTTTGTAAGTCTCCAGGTTTCTGCTCCGTAGGTAAGTACCGGTAAGATGCAGCTGTTATATACGTTTCTTTTGAGGGATAGTGGTAGATTACCATTCATGATTTGAGAATGCTTGCCGAATGAGCCCCATCCCATCCTTATTCTTCTAGTTATTTCACTCTCATGGTTCGGCTCCGCGGTTCCTACCTGTCCTAAGTAGACGTACTCCTTTACAACCTCCAGTGTCTCTCCACCTATCGCAAAGCGCTGTTCGCTGCCAAGATTGTTCCACATTACTTTAGTTGTATTCATATTAATTTTCAGACCTACTCTTCTACTTTCCGTATCCAGTTCAGTAATCATGAGCTGTAATTCGTCTCCCGCGTTACTCATCAATGCAATGTCATCAGCGAATCGCAGGTTACTGAGATACTCTCCATTAACTCTTATCCCTGATTCTTCCCAATCTAGGGCCCTGAAAACCTCCTGTAAACACGCGGTGAATAACATTGGAGAGATCGTGTCTCCCTGCCGTACGCCCTTCTTTATTGGGATTCTCTCGCGGTTTTATGGAGGACTATAGTGGCCGTGGAGCCGCTGTAGATTTCTTCCATTATGTTTATGTAGGCTTCGTCGATGCCCTGATTCCGCAGTGCCTGCATGACTGCTGATGTCTCCACCGAGTCAAATGCCTTCTCTTAATCTATGGAGGCTATGTATAGGGGTTGGTTGTATTCCGCGCATTTCTCTATCACCTGATTGATAGTATGAATATGGTCTATTGTTGAGAAGCCTGTACGAAATCTTGCCTGGTCCCTTGGTTTATTGAACTCTAATGTCGTATTAATTCTGTTAGCAATTACTTTTGTAAATAGCTTGTAGACAACGGACAGTAAGCTTACGGGCCTGTAATTTTTCAGGTCCTTGACGTCCCCTTTCTTATGGATCAAGATGATGTTGGCATTCTTCCAAGATTCTGGTATCCTCCCCGTCGAGAGACACTTCGTATACAGGGTGGCCAGTTTTTCTAACATAATCTCTCCACCGTCTTTCAACAGGTCTGATGTTACCTGATCCTCACCAGCTGCCTTGCCTCTTTGCATTCCCTTTAGGGCTTTCTTTACTTCTCCTGTCAATACTGGTGGGATGTCAGATTCCTCTGCGCTATTTCTGCTTCTTACGTTATCATCCTGACTGTCTCAGCTGCTGTACAGATCTCTGTAGAACTCTTCCGCTACCTCAACTATTCTATCCATATTGTTTGTGACCTTGCCTTCCTTGTCCCTTAATGCATACATCTGATTTTTGCCTATGCACAGTTTTGTCTTCATAGCTTTGAGGCTTCTTCCATTCTTTAGAGCATGCTCAATTCTCTCCATATTATACTTTCTTATGTCGGCTACTTAACGCCTATTGAGTAGCTTCGAAAGCTCCGCCAGCTCTATTTTGTCTGCTGCACTTGAGGCTTTCATAGCTTGACGTTTCTTAATGAGGTTTTTCGTCTCTTGGGATATCTTACCAATGTTCTGTCTGACGACTGTACCCCCGACTTCCACTGCACAGTCCTTAATGATACTAGTCAGATTATCATTTATTGCGTCAACACTAAGGTTTCCTCGGTTAAAGCCGCATACCTATTCTGAAGTGAAACTCTGAATTCCTGTACTTTCCCTCTCAGAGCTAGTTCATTAATCGGTTTCTTGCGTATCAGTTTCTGCCGTTCTTTCCTCACGTCTAGTTGAATTCTAGATCTTACCATTCTATGGTCACTGCATCGGATCTTGTTAACTACTTCCACATCATGTACAATGCCCGGGTGGCCGCACATTATGAAGTCTATTTCATTTTTAGTTTCGCCATTAGGACTCCTCCACGTCCACTTACGAGTAGCCCTTTTTCTGTAGAAGGTATTCAAGATGCGTAAATTATTACGTTCTGCAAACTCTACTAGTAACTCCCCTCTAGCGTTTCTAGAACCGATGCCATATTCCCCAACTGCATGATCTCCAGCCTGCTTCTTGCCTACGTTTGCATTAAAGTCGCCCATCAGTACAGTATACTGTGTCTTTACCTTACTCATTGCTGATTCTACGTCTTCGTAGAAGCGTTCAACCAGTTGATCATCATGGCTGGATGTAGGCGCGTAGGCCTGTACCACCTTCATCTTGTACCTCTTATTAAACTTAATTACGATACATATCACCCTCTCATTAATGCTATAGTATTCCTCTATATTACCAGCTATATTTTTATGAATAAGGAATCCCACCCCTAGTTCTCTTCTGTCAGCTAAGCCACGATAGCATAGGACGTGTCCGTTCTTCAGCACTGTATATGCCTCCTGTGGCCTCCTAACCTCACTGAGCCGTATTACATCCCATTGAACACCCTCTAATTCCTCGAATAGTACAGCTAGACTCGCCTCACTAGATAAAGTTCTAGCGTTATACGTAGCCAAGTTCAGATTCCAATGGCGGCCTGTCCGGACCCAGAGATTCTTAGCACCCTCTGCTGCGTCGCAGGTCTGACCGCCGCCTTGGTCAGTTGCTTCGCAGCCGCTGGGGACTGAGTGCGGAGGGTTAATTGGTGTATTCATGTGGGAGGTAGTGGCCAAGTACTACACCAGGGTGGCCAATCCTGCTCTGGTGAGGGAGTGCATTGCTGGCTGTGGTCGCCAGTGAGGCTGCACCCCAGGACTTTTTTTACACAATTCCATCATCACGCGGATTTTTTTCTTTTTTTTTAAAGTGAGCCAAAATAGGAGGAGACTGCAAACGGCGTCGCAGCTCAGAAAAAGCGTCTTCTTGTTCTGCGTGCCAGATGAATGGTACACCTTCTTTTGTAAGCCGTGTCAATGGTTCAGCGATCTTGGAAAAGTTTTCAACGAAGCGTCTATAGTAGGCACAGAGGCCCAAGAATCGTCTCATGGCCTTTTTGTCTCGTGGCTTCGGAAAGTTTTCTACTGCTGTGATCTTTTCAGGATCTGGGCGCACACCTTCAGCACTAAAAATGTGCCCGAGGAAGCGAAGTTCGCGAAATCCGAAGTGACATTTTCCGGTTTTATAATCAGAGCTGCCGCGCGAATAGCATCCAGTACTGTTCTCAATCGCTGCACATGCTGCTCGAAGGTAGAGGAACAAACCACTACATCATCAAGATAGACGAGGCACGATTGCCGTTTAAGTCCGGAGAGGACAGCGTCCATCATCCTCTGGAAGGTAGCGGGAGCAGAGCATAAACCAAAAGGGAGCACTTTGAACTCATATAGTCCGTCGGGTGTCACAAATGCCGTCTTCTCGCGATCTCGTTCGTCCACTTCAGTTTGCCAGTATTCGCTCTTTAATTCCAATGACGAATAGAATTGAGCGTTGTATAACTTATCCAAGGTATCGTCAATTCGTGGAAGTGGAAAAAGATCACGCTTCGTGACGAGGTTCAGTTTCCTTAGTCAACACAAAACCGCAGGGTGTTGTCCTTCTTTTTGACCAGCACTACCGGCGACGCCCCAGGACTATTGGATGGTTGTATCACGTCATCCCTAAGCATTTCTTGTACTTGCTTCTTGATGGCTTCCCTTTCTTTTGGCGCCACTCGGTACGGACGTTGGTGTACAGGCCTAACATGTTCTTCGACCGCGATGCGGTGCTTTGCGACGGGAGTGCGTCCGACGTTCGACGAAGTTGAAAAAATTTGGCAGATCCCACGTACCGTGGGAATCGATGTTATGCGAAGCATGCGCGTTATCGTGACTGTGACGTAATTTTTCACATTGAGCGAAACGTTACGGATGACGCACAGAAATATGGAAGTGGTACTACGCACGCTCATATGTTGAAGAGTCGCATATATATTATATAACCAGTGTTGTTCATAGTTGCGTACGATTGGTAACAAGCGAACATAGTTGTTACCAACACAGACGCGGTAAGCTGATATGTAGTGCTTATAATTCTTCAATACTGGATTGCGCGAATCCTAACAGGAACAAAGAAGAAAACAGATGCAATTCGTGGAAGTGGATAAAGATCACGCTTCGTGACGAGGTTCAGTTTCCTGTAGTCAACACTGTAGTCAGGGGATTGTTGTTTTTCTTTTTGGGCACTACGCCACCAGCCAGCACACTCACATTGCGACGGTTGTATCATCCATATCAAGCAATACGATTGCATTTTCTTGATGGCTTCTCCTTTCTTTTGGCGCCACTCCACGGACGCACCGGTGGTACAGGTCTAACATGTTCTTCGACCACGATGCGGTGCTTTGCGACGGGAGTGCGTTCGACGAATTTGAAAAACACTCTGAGAATTCTTTAATCAGGTTCACAATCTGCTCTTTCTGCGGTGATGACAGCTCTCTGTCAATGTCTATTGATTGGAGGACACTGTCTACTGTCGCAGAGGCTGGCGGTGCTTCATCAAGTATACAAACATCCGCAACTTGCACATAATCATGCAGGGATGCTATGGCGGTTCCCTTCGCCACATGCTGCACCTCATTTCCAAAGTTGGTTAATAGGACATCCGCACATCCGTCACGACGGTTAACGATGCCTCTTGCCACGCATAGTCCCTTTTCTAGTAGCAGTCCTATGTTTCCATCTCCTAGTCCATCACAATCACGTAAAACTTCAATTTTGACAAGAACTATCACACTGCAACGGGGCGGCACGGTGACACCTTCGTCCACAATACGGAGGGGTGAAACGATGGGTTGCTCCGTATGGCACATGGCGACGGCATTCTCTGTAGAAAACGAAACTTGAGATTCTTGCAAGTCGATGATTGCGTTGTTTGCTTGCAAGAAGTCCATGCCTAGGATCAGCTCACGCGAACATTCAGGAAGAACAATAAAGCTGCCGACGTACAATGAATCCTCTTATCCCTATCCTTACGGTGCACAGTCCCACGGGGCTGACTAAGTGCCCTCCGGCAGTACGTATCTGAGGTCCAGTCCATTCAGTCAGCACCTTCTTAAACTTCTTTGCGAGTACGCTACTGACCACTGAGTAGTCGGCACCAGTGTCTAGCAGCGCAATGGCCTCGAGGTCGTCTATGGTGACTAGCAGTTCGGTGGTAACGCCGCCATTACTGCACTTGTCTGTCGTTGCGCCACTGCCGTTGTCCGGTCGGGTTAGCGGTGGAAGGTCTTCAGTTCTCCGAGTATCAGCGGCCTTGCCTCCACAGGCCGCTGGCTCTAGTTTTCCTGTCGTGGGCTAGGGGAACGACGCCTCGGGAAAGTTGATGACGGACGAGGACTGGGCGACCGATAGCGCATCGATGCTTGCCGACCTGGGTTCACGTTGGTGGGTTTCCTGAATCGTATGGCCGAAGATAAAAATTCTTCGATTTCGTAAGGCCGCTCACCGTTCCGAGGACATGGTGCATTAACTGGGAAGCCACGCAGTCCCACTCGACGATACTGACAAGCCCGATAGAGGTGACCTGCCTCCCACAGTGGGGAGGCAGGTCACACATAGGGGCCGCCGGTCTGCAGTACGCCATATATCGCTCTTACGGGGTCTTGCTTCCGGACATGGGCGGCGGCGTATTGCGGGGAAACGTCGAGGGCGTAACAGCAGCTTGGGCAAAGTTCGTGCGTCCGAGGGCCTGTCGTACAACTTGTGCGTACGACAACTAGGTTGAGGTTCCGGTTGTGCGCAGTGCAGTACCTGAGGCTGGGGTTGAATTGCTTGCCTTACTTCTTCACGCACAACGTCCGCAAGTGAGGGCATCGCTGGAGCACCTTGGGTCAGTTGCATTTTCTGCAGCTCCTCCCTTACGACAGCCCTAACCACTTCCCGCAGGACGTCGATGTTGCTGGTGAGGGTTGCCGACACCGCGCTAACCGAAGAGACGCTCACGTCCCTGTTGTACTGTCGTGCACGCTGTTGTAGTGCCTTCTCCAATCGTCGCTGCCTCGGATCTAAACTCTGCCACAGTGCGCGGCGGATTACGCACCAAGCCTGCAAAAATCTCCTCCTTTACTCCGCGCATCAGGTGCCGCAACTTCTCCTCGGCCATGTTTGGATCGGCTCGGCGGAAGAGCCGCGACATGTCTTCAATGTACATGGTCACGCTCTCATTGTTCCGTTGGGTCCTCCCCTGAAGAGCAGCCTCTGCCTTCTCTCTGCAGTCCGTGTTCGGGTAGGTAACCAGCAGCTCCCTTCGGAAGTCATCCCAGTGTCAACAAGGACGCTTCAGGGTTTTCAAACCACGTACGTGCCGAATCCTGCTGTGCCACATAGACGTAACGAAGTTTCCTGGCTTCGTCCTAACCGTTCAAACTGGCGACGCGTTCGAAGCCCTCGAGCCAGTCCTCGGCATCTTCGAAAGTATCGCCGTGGAAGACCTCCGGTGTTCGGGAGAATACCACGATGATATGGGATGGAGATGCTGTCGCTTGAGCAGCCATCGCAGCTGTCGTCTGAGCTCACAGTCTCCGCTGGTCTCAATGAATCGAAGAGAGGGCCAAACTCGGGCTGCTCACCACGTAGGCGGCGACTCGTGTGTTGATGGACAGGCGTTAATTCTCCCGGTAGTCGTCCGGGATCTGGCTACGCTCCCTAGCCTGTTGTGGGCTTGAATCATACCCCGCACCTCCACCAGAAGTTACCAACATACAGCGCCTGTTAGTGTCGAAGTCTTAAGGCGGAGCTCAATCCGGTGGTGGTGGTGGTGGTGGTGGTGTTGGGCTGACCACATCGTCCACTGAAACGCGGGCGCATGCCGAATTCTCTCTGCGCAACGCCGCAACCTGAGCGCATGCTCGTCCCCTCCCCTTCTCCCTCCTCTCCTACGCGCAACCCTCTCGCCCGCCTGTCGACCGCGTTCCCCCTCGCCTTGTGAGAATTAACGGCCGGGCTACATGGAAGATACGACGCGCGTAGCGTCCCTCTTCGCGTTCCACGACGCGAGGTCTGCTGCCCAACGAACGCCAACGAAACCGACGTGCAAGGCTCCGGCGACTCGTGCGTTGAATGGACAGCTAGCGTTAATTCTCCCGAGCCGCTCTACCATGAGCCGCCAGTCTTCTTCTTTTAGGGGCGAAGCTCCTTAAGGCGGCACCCGTTCGTTCCCTCGTCGTGGTCGTAGTAGTGAGTAACAAGTCTACGCTTTGACCTCCAAGGTGGTGCCGGTGGGAGATTTCTCCTGTGCGTTGTTGAACAATAAAAAATTCGCAGCGTGCGCGTTAACTAAAGCCGAATCTTCTGTCTCTCATTCCCATTAGCAGCCATTGGCATGTTCCAGTAGGAAACGTTAGTAGAAGTAGAAGTGTAAGTGTTTAGCTAAAAGCCGACTTCTTCTGTCCTCTCATTGCATTAGCAGCCATTTGTTTACCTCCAAGGTAGTGCCTGGTGAGATTTCTCCTGTGCGTGATTAAACAATAAAAATTTTGTTCAAAACGCCGTTGATTGATGAAATAAACCAACGAAAGACGCCAGATGTTTTGTAAAAGCAGAACGAAAGAACGCCAGATGTTTTCTTAAAGTGTAGTAGTTATATGCAGCCACATCGCCCGATCGTCAACGGGCGAGGTGGGACCGGCAACGGCGCGAGGACCCTGCCGTACGAGAGTTAAATCACACTAAAAGACATACTTTGCGGGCGATACACTCTAGTGAGCTTTCAACTTTTGTCTTAATGTACTGATAAAGAAATTATTTCTACGAAAAACGCAAGGCACACTGAGCAATTTGGTTTTGGGCGCTAAATGGAACCAAGGCGATGCGAAGCCGGAGCACTTGCCATCGCGTTCCGTTGGCTTTCGTTGGGCATGCTACCGACCTCGCGTCGTGGAACGCGCGTCCTGTCTTCCCTCTAGCCTTGCCTTTAATTCGCACAGGGCGAGCGGGGAATGCGGTCGCTCTTGGCGCTCTTTCGCTCGGGAGCGGACTTCTTCCTTGCATTTCACCGATCACAAGTGATAATGAAGGGACCACGTAAACCAACAGTACAATAAAGTTTGAGTTTAATATATACACGATGTTTCACACTCTTTATATTATGTACTGGGCCATCACGGAAGAGTTTCACGGTTTACAGATGATTCCCTCCGTAGCTTCGCACCACTCATCATCATTCACCCGTGGTATGCTGTGATTTTTCCCACGATGGTGCGTTGACACGCGCAGTCCGCCGTTGCACTGGCGCTTTGCTTGACATTTGTTTGGCGGCATTTACAAATGCAGGAAGCGGCGGGCCTCTTCGGAAGATTGTTGAACCGCTTGTGGCAATATATAATAATATATATATATTATATATATATATATATATATATATATATATATATAATATATATGAGATAGTGACAGTGAAAACATACCATTTATTCTGAGCTTTCGGCCGGGGACCGGCCTTTATCAAAGATGGCATTGTGACATTGCGCTCGGGTTAAGTACAGATTCTGGCAATACAGACACAGATGCATATACCGTCGCGATTCGTTGGAACGGGCAAGGAAAGGGGCCTAGAACAACAAAAAGACAGCGAAAAAAACAAAAGAAATGAGAGAGGCAGAGACATAACATACTGACATACACAGTGTCGCACTTCGTTAGAACTTGACACGAGGCGGGGTCAGAACACAAGAACAAACAAGAAATAAATACCAAATAGACAGGGCGAGAGAAACTGGGCTACGTGTGTGGCTCGGGGAAAAAAAGGTTAACGAGTGACAAAGGCAACAACGCGAATACCGCACTAAAAGGTTATATCCATACAGTTCGGGATGAAAATGAAATATGGTCACGGACACCGGGTGTCAACGTACAGCGCGTGTGTCATTCTTCAGCGTGTTATCTTGTAGAAGCATGCCGAAAGTTGTTAAGTGCGTGCCCACCCGTGCACCTGAAGGATGGGGTTCGGTGTGGCTATCGAAGTCGACTGCTTACCTCGGAGGCCTTGCAGGCGCTGGCGGTACTCATCAAGGACTGCCCGCAAAGTCACAGATGCGGTTCGCCGGTGCACAATATTGAGAACAGATGCAGTATATATTAGGACTTTTTGGGGGCCTAGTTAGTGCATACTGCCACGTGCGTTTCTTATTATCACTTTTGGCTGTATTCGTTTTTGCTCACAAAGACTGTCAGCAACGCTCAGCCCAACCGCGCCTCATTGTTCGAGAAGCTTCGCGATTATTGTAGATCGTCTTGTTAAGATTGCGCGCAAGACGCGAACACTGGAGCTTATTCTAGAGCTTGCGCCAACCAGCGACAACGCTGGTTGTCGCTGTCACATGTATAAATGCCGACGCGCTTGACCGATTGTCAGGTGATCGACGGCCGACGCTCTGTTCGCCGCTATCTGTGCATAACGTGTGTATTGCTGTAAATTTCCTTTCCGTTTCTCGGCCACAAGTTCGGCCAAATAAAGTGTTTCATCTTGGAGACGTCGCCTGCCGTCTTCGTTGACGTCGCGATCACGTCACAATACTGACAAAAATTACCTAGTGTTTGTTCCTTGTGTACCTTCCTTGTGTGCCGTTCTGTATTGCGCCAAGCAATTCGTTTTGTCAGGATGCAGGGTATGCGGAATGAGGGAGTACATCAGACATTTCCTTCAACAAATGAGTCATTATATATAACATGCACACATACATACACATACACACGTGTGCACGTACTATATTCATGTATATATATATATATATATATATATATATAATATATATATATTCACGCACATACTTCTTGTGCTCGTGTTTGACATTGCTGGAACCCTTCACCACTCATCGTGTACCAACTAGCCCATCAAACCACACTCCTAAAATATGTATACATATATGTATCTGCGTGAATATAAATAAATATATATATATATATATATATTATGATATATATATATATATATATATATATATATATATATATATATATATATATATATTCACGCACATACATATATGTACACACATGTTAGGAGTGTGTTTTGCTGGGCTAGTTGGTACATGATGAGTGGTGAAGGGTTCCAGCAATTTCAAACACGAGCACAAGAAAGGAAACGCGCAGGACAACGCTGGACTTACAACTGAAGTGGGGAGGGAACGCAATAGACTGGAAAGAGAAATATGCGAAGCTTTCCACATCAGGAAGTTGGGCGCTGAATTATGTGTCAGTGAACCTTCGGTGCTGATAACTGATAAAGAATTTCATTACCTTGAGAATCTATAATTTCCATGTAGCACACGTGTTAAGGTCCGGTAAAAAAAAGAGGGGGGTGGGGGTGCGTTCTAGATAGTATGTTGATATCATGGTGCTTTTTGCGCATGCGTGGTGGCGTCCTAGGGAAAATCGTTTTCTAATAAACTTCAGTTGTAAGTCCAGCGTTGTCCTGTGCGTTTCCTTTCTTGTGCTCGTGTTTGAAATTGCTGAAACGCTTCACCACTCATGTACAAACACGTACGCATAGAAAACAACAACCGATGTTCAAGCGACTGCCAAGGGTTGCAAGGTTACAGCATCTCTACACGGAGGAAGGAGCACGCACGCCGATTCACACAGGAATATTAATGAAATGAGGAAAATCATAATAATGAAGGAAATATGTGACTTTGACACTCATACCCGTAATCACGTACACTACAGAAATTAAAGGGATATGTTTTCTTCAAATTCTGCATTCTGAACATACACATGAGTTTTTTTGGGATCGAGTTGCCTGCAGAATATGATTTTTCTGGTTCGTTGCAGGCCATACACGATAGTCGGCCTATACTTTTATTTATGCCACCAGATACACTGTTAAACTTGTGGATGAGGTACGATTCACGAGCTCCGGTCATGGTGTGTTTTGAAATTGGATTGAACTACCACAGCAGAAAATGTGTGGAAGGGGTGGCCAAATATATTAACATGTTTGGAGATAGGAAGGTGTGGCAGGGGTTTTACGTGTGCTCTGTGGTTGTTTATTCTCGTTCTGAACGCATTCTCAGTTTGACCAATGTACTGGGTATGGCATAAGGTACAGTCGAGAAGGTATATGATGTTTGCATTATGGCAGCTGAAGTTTCCTCTTATCTGATAAGAAAATGATGACGCGGTACTGGCGATG